>NW_020653766.1:1969678-2111439 GCF_003589595.1 Hyposmocoma kahamanoa
ATTTTGCTTGCTTCGCTGTCAGTCGAACAAACGAAGACTAAAGCGTGAATGACGCTCTGCATACGATTTTAACGCCCTATAAGTTCGGACACTTTTTAGCGCGGACCCGACGTCCATATAATTGTAAATCAATGGGTACGTGGGTAAATTTGATTATTTTATATAACATCAAGTGATGGGACGAAAAAGTCGTGCGCCTGATGGAAGCTACACGCCTGTCCGTAACAGAGGTTTAAATCGCAAAGTACTTATAGGGTGTGGCATCCGTACCGAGGATGTGGTCAAAATAAAACAACGAATTGTCACCACCAAATAATTATGAAGAATTTATTTCAAAAATTTATAAACGGTGGTTTCGAAGGCCTAACTTGTAGTCAGATTTTGCTACCGTAATTCGATACTCCCCTGGATACGGCAGCGGCTGCGAGGTCTTTACAATGCAGCGCCCCGGCGGGTTCTGGAACGTTTCGGGGAACGCCGGATCAGCGGGTTGCGGTTTCCATTCAAGCCCTAGGCAAGTACAAAGGCTGGACCGGTGCAGTGGAATCGTAAACGGCTTCAGTGGCTATTCTAGTCGTGGTGTAACACCCTGTGAATAAATGTCCACAGTAAGAATATGATTGAGAACCTCCCCTGATTGTGAACCACTTTATTATGTGCGCCTAATATTACAGGGAGAAACTGAAAGCGGTTGGTGTGGGTGTTCACGAATGGAGTTACAGAGTTAAGACAGAATGACTTACACTTTTTTTTACAAGTAACAAGTTACAACGAAATATTACCACTATAACAATAATTAGGTAATAAAAGATTGCATTGAAAAATTGTTAAAGCGTAGGTATATAAATGACAGACAAGACAGAGACAAGAGGCTGCGGACAAGAACTAATACATTACCTAACATATACGTTTGTTCAACACTTACCCTATCGGGGCGCGAGGTTACACTTTTTAAACTGTTTCTAAATGTCTCCCGATTACGTAGGAAGCCAACGAAAAGATTGGACACGATTGTTTTATCCTATGCCAGCGCGTGATAAGACACGTAGCGGAAAGATTGCCACACACACCTGCCACTACTACTACAGAAATAGGTAAGGTGGCAGTGCTACCCTGGACGTACAACACACAACAAGGAGGTCTACTGCTACAAAATCATGTACAAGTAATACTTACCTGGTTAATAATTATTATAAGGTTTGCCAACGTATGTATGTTAATGTGTACTGCTAGATATGTATGTAATAGGTAATCTTAGATGAGAAGTAACAAAATTGTTACATTTTGTTTTATATCAATTTACTACATATCTCGTCCAGTGTCAATTTCCAATTCTGAGCTTGACTTAAACTGCTCGATCTCGAATGTTTGCAATCTCTGCCATCAAATAAAAAATAGGGATGTCACAATTGTACAAATAATAATTTACTAGTAATGTATATGTTGGTTTCTATTGAACAAAATTCATTAATATTATCAATAGTCTAATCGAATCTTGACCATCGCAGAAAAGTAGCCTGCTGGTCGGTTCTCTATTGGACACATTTCTGGAAATGTGTGCATGAACCTTTCAATTTAGTTCCACCCTCACCGTTCCTCCTTCGGTCAACTAGAAGGTCCGGAGCACTCCATTCTTATGTCGTTGATATACCAATGTAGGGACCCTATAAGTATGCGAGTAATGTATGTGCCAGCAGTTTTGAGTATAAGCGAGATGTTATTTTTCAGTTGTTATTTTTTCAGTTACTGCGAGCCGCCGGTCCGGTGTGACTGTCTATCGTTCTGGGACTAAGTAATGAATATATATAGCAGTGAAATTAGAGGCTTTTCAGTAAATCTAATGCAGACTCAAATTTTGTTATGGTAATAAAGTACGGAACACATTCCCACCAATAGCATAGTTACCCTACAGTAGTGACCCGACATTCCAACGTATTATTTTTTTATAACAAAAAGTGTACCGAGTTTTTTTTTGATGCTGCATTGGGAGTTACTGAAAGCCACTAATTTCACTGATATATATATATTTATTACTTTTAGTCCCGAAACGAGAGAGAGAGATAGTTGGAGATTACTTCACCGACAAGAGCCTAGCTCTTAAATGAGAAGAAGAAGAAGTCCCAAAACGATAGACAGTCACACCGGACCGGGCGACTCGCAGTAACTGCCGCACAGTGACATTCATGCATCTCGCTCATACTCAAAATTACTGACACATATATCACTCGCACACTTACAGGATCCCTACACCTCCAAGTACTTTGCTTCCTCCTTTCTGATGCATACGGCAAAGGAATTAAATACTCTATATTTCCCGAAAAGTACAATTTGGAGCTACTCAAGGCTAGAGTAACTAGGCTTTTATAGGCAAACGCGTCCCATCGTCGGTCACATCGTCGCTTAATATCAGGTGAGATTGTGGCCGAGCGTGTGGCTATTATTTGGTTTAAAAATTTTTTTGGAAATATCGACCCCTCCGACGTATAGTATCGTATGTCGAAATTGCCAAGTTTACAGAGGAGCCTTTTAAATATTCTGAATTCACTGAAATAAGCACAACACGTGACTTTAGCATTTCTCAGTTTTATTCCACAAAACTTGCTACTCACATAGAGTATTATAAAATCCTAGATATCGGTTAGATGATGTATTAGATGATCACTCTATTTGAGTAACGAGCTTTGCCGAATAAAACGGAGAATTTTAAAACGCTTCCCTGTAAACTTGGCAATTTCGACATACGATAATTTACGTAGGAGATGTCGATATATTGAAATAGTGGTAAAACAGTGCGATGTAACAACCCTAAAAATCATATACTTTTATTTGTTTACACAGTTAACATAAAGGTTATTAAGCTATGTACAATTTTGTTACAAAAATTCGCTTCCATTAGCCTTGTAAATTAAACCTAAGATTAAAACAAAACAATCTGTATTATTGTCCACAGGTAGGTATTCGATTTTTTATCGTGCAATATTATTTAATAATAACACGATAATACTTGAATATTTAAATAACAAAAACTGCTACGACAGATGAACTCTTATTTCCTGATAATAATATTAAAAAATCTTATCAACTTCAATCATAATCATCATTGTTGTTAGATACGGCAATTTTAATACTAGAATTCTGTGATTTTATTATGTTAAAATAATTATCATTTATTACTGAAACTCTTATTTACTTATCGTTAAAATTGTTAGGAATACACGTAAATAACTAAGTCACACAACTGAATTCACCCCTGTCTACATTTTAACCAGTACCTCTACCATGAGATCACAGAGACAATTATTGTCGCTAGCGATTTGGAAAATGTAAAATGTTTGACAATTTTGTATGGTAAATTTAACAACGCCTCTAGCGGTGACGAGAAAAGTGACATTTTGTATGCAATTATTAGACGCTGTCGTTAGGGACAACCATCGAGTATGTAACCAGACATAGAGACGAAGTAACGGTCATCCATCCCTGGCAACTCATCAGTTAAATGGGACTGATATCAGTTTTAAATATCAACTCCCGTTTGCGCTGAAATCACAAATTAGAAAACTCAAATAGTACATCGCGAATAACTGGCCTGTGTGTACGTCTCTGTATATTCCAAAAATATTCTGTTTTTATTGTAATAAAGATAATATCTCTAACAATGGGGGGCTGTTCCATTCGGTGGTGTAGGAAAAACAGCAAAATGCCATTTTTCAATTTTCATCCATTGTAGTTAAAGTTCAAGTTAAACTGGTCAATTTGAAGTGAAACAATTGACGACACCCGTCAATTGTTTCGAACTCGGGCTGGCCAATCGGAGCGCAGTTGTTAACGTAATGATTTGGCAGAATAGTTTTCTAACAAATTAAATGACATTTCGTCTCTATATCTGGTTATAAACTCGATGGGGACAACTGTTACTGTGAACTCATGATAGTTACTGGTAATTACGTTTTACATTATTTTACTACAGGCCTATTGTTTCACTGAGTCGGTTCCTGAGGTAGCTACGCAGTAGGGATGGACGATTTTTAGCTTTGAATCGATTTTTTGGATCGTAATGGATCATATCGACTCATCCGTAGAACAAAGATCTATGTGCAAGACTACTTGTTCTCGGGACATAGTACACTTCGTTCCTTCCTTTTTCTCTGTGGATGTCAGATCGACTGTTGTTCGATTTTATATTTCCGAAACGAAATAAGGTATATAAATTCTCAAAACACCTTGACATAGGCCTTAGTTTGAATAACGAAATTATTCTCGTGACGTACTTATTCTCTTTTCGCTATATAATAACATCGGACTCTGTTCTTCGGATGAGTCGATATGCCTCTGAATCGATCTACAGATCGGACCATATGCGTTTGAATCGATATAATAAAAGTCATATCAAAATTAATTTCGATAAAAAAAAAGTCTGCCTTTTTAGCTTCTGTCGGTTACGACTTTCATTTAGAACATAGTTTACCAAAGTAGTCACTACCGCCCGTCAGGTTGGATTCCCGGGCGGGAGAAATATGTGTATGGCCTACATTTAGCTCTCTTGTGAGTTTGGGTGTAATTTGTGGTTGTCTATTCGTGTGCCCATGGCATTCGCAACACAAGGTTTCCCAAGTGCGGGGCTATGTTGAGTGTGTGCCTTATTATTATTATTACTTAAAAATCGCATTGAAATTAATCGATACAAAAAATCGCTAGATCGTATGTCTTGAATCGATCTTCATAAAAATCGAATCTTAATGTGGACCTCTACTACGGGTTGCGGGAGGAGTGACACTTTACGTAACTGTTATGAAGAGCCTACCAAATTAGTAAATTGTTCTTATGTGAAACGACAATAAAAAGAACTATTTCATTGATAATTTAAATGAATAGACAAGCCATTTTGCACTTTTTTCAAATCAAATTCTTATTGAATATTATCAGAAAAATCTTGTTGAAGTGTAATAGTGCTCTCTTCAACATTGGTTTACTGTAAACAATCTTAACCTCAACTCCAAGAAAACAAAATGTGTTATGTTTACGCTACTTAAAGTAGAAAATGTAGCAACTGACATTAAACTTAGTAATGTACAATTGGATTTTGGGGACACCACTGTCTTTTTGGGACTAAAGTTAGATTCAAAACTTCAGTGGAACTCTTATATGTCGACATTAGTTGGAAGGCTTAGTTCTGCTGCTTATGCTATACGAAAATTCAGGCAGCTTACTGACGTCGAGACGGCCTGAACCGTTTACTTCAGTTATTTTCACAGTATGTCATACGGTATTTTAATGTGGGGCGCCCATTGACTTACAAATAAATGGACGACGGGTCTAATACAAATACCACGAAAAAAATGTCCCAAGTCAACCTATTTAAACGTAGTGACATGTAAAGGAATATGAAAAAGCTAAAACGTTGAATTTAAATTGTAATGTCATCGCAATACTGTCTAATTTTGCTTGCTTCGCTGTCAGTCCAACAAACGAAAACTAAAGCGTGAATGACGCTCTGTATACGATTTTAACGCCATATAAGTTCGGACACTTTTTAGCGCGGACCCGACGTCCATATAATTATAAGTCAATGGGAGCGCCGCTTCAAATATTGGAAACAATTTTTATTTTGCAGAAGCGTGCGGTTAGAGCGATACATAATTAAGCTCACGTACCTCACTTAGGGAGATTTTTAAGGGGCACATTGATCACTGCATCACAGTTTATTTTCAATTGTATACTTTTTGTGCGTTTGAATAATGAATTGTATAATAAACGGAGTTACGTATATAATTTTAATACTAGACATAAATGGAAGCTCGTTTAACCGAACTTAAGACTTCAGAGGGTTCTCGGTTCTTTTGTGGGGCAAGGAATTCAGTATTATAATAAGGTATTATATAATAATTCAGTATTATATAAGAGAATATTATAATAAGAGAAGTCCAAAACAGCTCTAGGAAAGCTGTTTTGTTATAAGTTCAAACATCATGTAAAGGCAACTCTACTAAAGAGACGATATTACGCGCAGCTACCTCAGAAGCCGACTAAGTTAGGCGGTAGATCTGTAATCATGTATTACCCTCAGCAGGAAAGCTCGCTGCCATCAATTAACTTCTTCCGCCTTTTCCGAGTGATGAGATTAGTCAAGCTACTCTCCAAAGGTGAAGGCATCAGGACACTGCTTTGGACTTTCATCAAGTCCTTCCAGGCGCTGCCCTATGTCGCCATGCTGATTCTTATGCTGTTCTTCATTTATGCCATTGTTGGGATGCAGGTATGGTCTATATAGATCTATTCTAGGTATATATCTTTCTAAGATCCATCAAACTAGGGGACAAGCACTTAACGACCAATGTACATTAAAATGTAGTAAATATTTTTTTTCTTTCAAAGCGGACGCTTATAAATTTATTACTGTTTTAAAAATATAACATTTCTTTGTTTATGGATAGTTACAAAATGTTTAATGATTTAAAAATTTACAAAAAGAACTAGAAATCTGTAGTGATCAAAAATAAAAATAAAAAACTTTTCTTTCGTAGTCTGGTGGGCTGGATTTTATTTTTCGCTTTCTGATTTTTTAAATTTCTTGTTATGTGTGTGCCTTTTGTATAAGCGGGACATTTCTAAGTATTTTGGGGACAGCGGTACACGAAACTTAAAAGCGGGACTGTCCCGCTCAAAGCGTAACGTATGGTCACGTTATACCATACCATGCGTTGAAATGGCGCGCGGCAATGGAACGTTAGCGCATCGGACAAGGGCCTAGGAGACGAAGCGGGGAGGGGTGCTGCAATGCCCGCGTTTTGTATGGAAAACGCATATTTCTATATACCCTATGGTCGTAGAATATAATATAATGCTAAATTAGCGTGGGATATTTTCATTATAATGTACACTGGACGTTTACTACAACGTAGAAATAATATGGTCTGCAAGTATGTACATTTTCATGTATAGTCTAACAAAATTTTTAGGTCATTTACAAGTAAAAAATAAATAATATGAAGAAATAAAAAAATACAATAATTGAGTATTTTGGACTGACATTAATCTTTATTTACAGACTTTTGGTAAAATAGCAATTGACGATAGCACGGCTATCAGCAGAAACAACCATTTCCAAACATTTCCGCAAGCCATTTTGGTGTTGTTCCGGTCTGCTACTGGTAAGGAATAACTTTTCTTTCGCCATTTACTTAAACATCATTACCGAAGGATTAAGACAACGTGGATGGAAACCTGAGAAAGACCTACCTAGGCGTATATACCTCAACTAAATTGAAGATGTTCTGCAGCCTTTGGCTGGCAGGCTATACCAACTCAGCTTTAATAATTGGTATAGCGTCTGGCACGGTATGCTAGAAGACGTCGGTTCGAATCCGGCCGGATCAAAGGATTTTTTTGAGTATTCGACGTTTGTATTAATAATTATAACAAACTAGTGGAGTAATTTCACAAAAATAATAATTGAATATCAATTCAACAAAATTTAAAAACAGAAAGTTACTATGTAATGACTACTGTTGGAGATTCAGCCAAACTGAACTTCTCTTCTTTAATCTTCCTTCGATATCAATGAAACTTCCTTAATTTGAAGTGGACTGTATATTCATATAATGTCGATCTGACTTACAAGAAACAACTAATTGTAACAAGTGAGAGTGATTGAAAGTGATTTACGAAAGTGATTGATTCGAATGACAATTATCGCCTATATTTATACCAGTACGGTGTCTCCCACATCGTACCGGTCCTATCAATGGGTCGCTACGCCACTCGGCCAATCAGAGCTCTTGAATTAATCATTCTCCTCTGGACTCTAGCTCTGACCGGCCAGGCGCGTACGGCCGTCCGTAACAACTACAAAGAAGAACGTCTAAAAGAAAATTAATTAATTTAATAAAAACGACGTTTAAAACCTTACAAGATTAAAAATAGGACAAATAAAATGAAGAAGCATTACATTACATAATTCTAAATACTAAGTTAATTTACCGTCGCGCGTGTAGGACCGCTGGTGTAGCGTCAGCAGATTACCAGGCTTCACGCCTTGGTAATTTGAACGTCACAATTTTATATAATAACAAATAATCCGGTTTTCCGCAGGAGAAGCGTGGCAAGATATTATGATGGCCGTGTCGCCAAGCAAAGACGTGAAGTGTGATAGATTCTACCTCCCCGAGTCTCCTGAGGAGGCCAACGCAGAGACCTGCGGCAGTGTCCTGGCGTTTCCTTATTTCATATCTTTTTATGTACTTTGTTCGTTTTTGGTAAGTTCATCGACTTAAGACTAATATAACTCTTTTTATAATACTAAATGACGGGACGAACAAGAACAAGTCGTGGCAAAACAAGCCTGTAATAAACGATGCGCCTGTTCATAACAGTTTCGGAGCATTAAATAGCAAAGAATAAAATAAAAATAATTTATTTTCGGACCACATAGTCCATACAAGTTAGTAAGTTAGTAAGTTAGTAACAACCATAGATATGGTAACAACACACCTTATAACTATGCTAGTATTAGGAATAGTATGGTATAGTCACTTTACAGACTGGCAAATACATATAAGCGTAGGCTGGTTATTTTTATAACCGACTTCAAAAAAGTGGTCCCATTTCATTTTGAAGGAAATCATCCACCTCGACGGGTGACTGTTCACGCATGAAGATTCATTTTCATATATATCGCCTAACATTAATTTAGGAGCAATTACTTTAATGGTTGATTTTGCTATTTCTTCAATTCAAGGCGTTTTTCTCTCAATATAGTTTGAGTAGTGAGAACCGATTTTTATTATCTCCAGTGTCAAGTCCTGTATAGTGAACTAACTTAACAAATAGACGTAATTCCACGTACTTTTGAGGTCGGTTTTTTCAGTACTCAGTACTGAGATTATATTCTTTTATATTTAGAACTGAATAGAAGGTTGTTGTCAAAAGAACAGAAATTTTCTGGGATAAACGATGTAGATGAACTTATCTCACTGTATTAACCAACCTAACATGAGACTGTTATTAAAAGATAAAGGTAAAATTCTGCATAAAAACTTAACCTACTTAAATACATTAACCTTATTAAATAACCTTTTGTTTACATATATATGCGCTAGACTATTGCAAACAGTGAAATGATTGTACGTTTATTTAATTTTAATCATGGATCACTAACTCAAGGTGACTGCCAATCACCAGATACGCCAGATGTCGAATACCAAATAGCTATTCTTGTAACCCAGCGCCTCCACTCGTGGGAGCATATTGAGAGGTATTATTTAATATTTAAACGAGGAATATAATAATTATTAAAGATTTACTGCGAGCGTTCAGTTTGAAGATTTGTCCAGAACTCCCCCGATGGTCATTTGACAACAACCTTCTATTTTTTATACAGTTCTAAATATAAAAGAATATAATCTAACCAGCCTACGCTACAGTGCCTACATCAAACAGGATGAACTCAGCCCCCTTGGCGGCTCACTGACTCACACGTAAAACATGGAACTCAGTGAATCTCCGGAACATTGCTACATCCATCCTGCCGTTATCACCTTCGGGATCTCATTGCTGCTACCTCTCACTCTTCATACTATTGATTGAGATGGCATTTACAACATCTGCGAAAATTCCACATGCGATGCAGAAACCGGGGAGCCTCAACAAGGCCCTGAAGGTGATATTGCACTCACAAGACACTGAACGATCCCAGTGTAACGTTGGACTATAGAGAACACGTCTAGAAACTCTGACAGTATGCTCTGCAGCTTGATTTTGATTTCCTCTCCCGATCGGAAACTGCGTCTCTTCCGAGTCGAGGCGCATAATTTTTGACATTTCAAATCAAAACAATAGTTGATTTAACTCACAAATTAGAAGGATATAGTAGGAATCAGATACACCTTCTCGCGAAAAGCGTTAGCTTCACTCCAGTCTTACATTACGTGAATCTATGGGCCAACATATTGCCTTGAACCAACAGTGCCCTGCGCTCGCTCTCTATATCTTCCTCATCCTTGAGGTCCTCTGTCAGAATATGATCCAAGTCCTCCTCCATCCTCAACTGTGTAACACGCTTCAAAATCCATGCACATCTCAATTTCACCAACACCCTTCAAAACCGGAATGCTGTAATGTTCACATTATTGCTTGACGGCAGAAATAGGCAAGATGCCAGTACCCTGGTCGAACTCGTTCACAAGGAGCTCTGCTGTTACTTCTTTATTTGCCATTTAGGCCGGAGTAGAATCTACGGATGGGGATGATATTGTCGAGGCTTTCGAACTGTACTCATTTGAATAAAAACTTATACCTCTGTTTCATTTCCAGATCATCAATTTATTCGTCGCTGTCATCATGGATAATTTCGACTATTTAACTAGAGACTGGTCAATTTTGGGACCACATCACTTAGATGAATTTATAAGGTAAATATTATATTATAGAAATTTTAAGTACAACGTTCAATTAACTAACTTAAATGCACAGGTAGAAATATTATGTGAAATCTTTTCGAGGATACTTTTTTCATGAAAAACGTTTCACACAAGAATTTCGTAAAAAGATATTCCACCGAATCTCTTTTACTTTTTTTAACGGATTAATTTTGGAATGATTTAATCCGTAAATGATGAAGAACGTTTTTTTATTTTTCAGATTATGGAGTGAATACGATCCTGACGCAAAAGGAAGAATAAAACATTTAGATGTAGTTACGTTGTTAAGAAAAATTAGTCCACCATTGGGTAAGTGTTATTTGCTTTTAATTGGTTATTCCAATCCATTATACAACCCACTTCTGGGCATGGGTCTCCCTTGAGAAGGAGGTTTAAGGGTTACCAATCAATAGTTCGAAATGACATTTCCCAGAAATAACGTTTGGTCGAATTTTCATAACCTAACCGAACCTGATCGTGTCTTTGCGATAAACATTCAACATAATAATCTGAAAGAACAACTGTTTCGGTTAGTTCGGTTTTCGGTGTAATGAAAATTCGAACAAACGTTATTTCGGACAAAAAAATTTTCGAGTTTGTGATAGGTTACCAGGTTTAAACTATAATCCGCCACGCCTAGATGTCACACGTTTTTAAAGCTAATGAACGTTTCATACACAAGTTTTATCACAATATTTTCCTTCACTGTTAACGAGATATTGTTTTTATTTATTTAAATTTTAATGCACACAAAGTAGTACAAATGCCGGACGTAATGCCATGCAAAGTAGTACAAATGCCATGCCAATGCAGTCAGTCGGAGAGCTGAGTTCACAAATAAAAAGTATGGTGATCAAAATTTATAAGTACCTAACTATGATGCATTGTTTTCACACAATATAAAATATACTTATATAAGAATAATACATTACTATATCCATATATAGTCATATATTATTGTTTGTTACTTATTACTAATCCATAGATTCCATGTAGCATTTCTGCCTAACCCTCTCGGGCATTGGTAATTACCGTAAATGTGACGAGGACATTTTGATATGGACATGGTGAATGGTTCCGATTTGTTCCGGCATAATAATCATTCGACTCGAGACGAATGATTGTGCTTGGATTCGACTTTGGCGAATGATTTGCCCATTCAAATGATTAGTATTAGTAACCTTCAAAGTTACGCATCGCGAGGCGTTCGTATAACTCGATTTTCACCGACTTGCCTAAAATTTTCCACGTATTTATCAAATACTACATTTTGTGCTAAATTTTATGTGTAGAATAAGTTAACCAGTGAAATGAGGTATACTAGTACCTTGTGTGCTAATAAATTGTGTTTAAATGTCGCCAAGGCGCCACTTTTTCTTAAGGGAAGCGTTTTTATCTTGCTCCGGCTTCACTAACGACAATTTCACGCCTCGCCCTTGATATGCATAGATATACCTAACTTAGACATTAAAGTCATAGCTACATGCCACGACAGATAGAATCAAAACGTAGACATCTTAGTTGAGAAGCAATTAGTGGTGGTGTTTCTTACGGGTTAGGATATTCTTTATTTGTCCGGGTGATGAGGTATTTGTTCAGAGGGGATGGGATGACATTTTGTGTGGAAAGGTAAATTCATTATTATTGGACGAGGCATTGGATGTTAACGTGGCGCGTCTAAGGGCCGCATCTAAGCCTGAATCAGGAGCGTGGCTGCAGGCATTTCCTTCTCCCCATTTAGGCACTCTGCTAGATAATGACTCGTTGAGAATTGCCGTTACTTTGCGGTTGGGATGTAAGGCTTGTGAACCGCATCACTGCATTTGTGGGGTCATGGTTGAGGAAAACGGCCACCACGGCCTTAGTTGTCAGAAGTGCGCGGGGAGGTTTTGAAGACATCCTGCAATAACTGATTTAGTTCGCCGGACTTTAGTATTGGCTAACGTGCCCTGTGTCTTGGAGCCTCCGGTGCTGTGCCGTACAGATGGCAAGAGGCCTGACGGCCTTACACTGGTTCCGTGGCAGAAGGACCGGTGCCTTTTGTGGGACGCTACGCGTGTTAATACGTTTGCACCGTCCCACCTGAGTCACACCACCAGATCTGCCGCGTCTGCTGCAGAGTTGCAGAAGCAAAATTGAAACATGCCAAGTACAGTGTCTTGGAGCTGAAGTACGATTTTGTGCCAATTGCAGTGGAGACTGCGAGGACTTGGGGTGCGGAGGCCAAAGAACTCATCAGGGAGTTGGGTCGTCGGCTTAGAGAAAGAGGCTATGGATCCACGCTCTGGATCGTACTTGGTGCAACAAATATCGTTGGCTATTCAGCGCGGGACGTTTGCGCCAGCTAAGATTCAGAGCGGTCCTGTTTCATTCTTATAGTTAAATAATTTCTATTTAATACAAGAATGACACAAAAGACTAAGTCTAGCTAATTGAATTATTAATTTCTTTGTGACGAAGCCTGTTGCTCATTTATATTTATGCCTTCCCGACGAAGCCTACGCTGCGGATTGACATAATTATGTAATTAATTTAGTTTTTAAATGAACTTAATTTTAACATTTAAGTGAATGAAATAAAATGACATCCATTTAGATTATAGAAGTTGTAATTACAATTAATTATCTACAATGTAATTTTCTTAGGCTTCGGTAAGTTATGTCCGCATCGAGTGGCATGCAAGAGACTTGTGTCAATGAACATGCCACTTAATTCTGATGGAACTGTGCTGTTCAATGCGACGCTCTTCGCCGTTGTCCGGACGTCCCTCAAGATCAAAACTGAAGGTAAGGCATAACGTCCCTAAAACTAACTTGAATTTATCAATAGAGTGAGACTTAGTGTATATATATGTATATACATACATCTTACCGACTTTTGAAGAGTCAATATGTACATGGATAAAATCACATTAGTACAAAATGTATATACATTAAATTTACAATCCTTTAAGAGATTATTAAATGCCAATTAATTTTCCCTTTCGACAGGTAATATCGATGACTGTAACACAGAGCTAAGGGCAGTCATCAAAAAGATCTGGAAGCGAACATCTCCCAAACTACTTGACCAGGTGGTACCACCTCCTGGAGATCCTAATGAGATCACCGTTGGCAAGTTCTACGCCACTTTCCTGATACAGGATTATTTTAGGAGGTGTGTATTGATTTCTTAGTTATTGATTACGAACAATTTATACAGGGTTATTGTTTTTTTTTCTTCATATAATTATACGGCATTCCTAATGTTAAAACAAACAACTTAATAAATATGCGCATATACATTTAGACCATTTAACCTGGAAATAAGTAATTTTCAGGTTAGGTTTTTAGTTTTCTGTACCTAATTTTGATGCTACTTTTATTAATGGAGTATTCCAATAAAATATCGTGTAATATTAAATAATACTTCATGATAATATTCTATAATATTTATATTATAGAAATTGCCACTGAAATTAGGAAGAGAAGTTGAAAATTGCGCAATAAGTTGTTCATCGATTTGTAAAATAAGAAAAGAACATAGTTGTTTATTTTAATGAAAGAAATACCGTGTTCCGAAGTTTCGACTTTAAAAATAACCCTGTATAAATCTACTTAGTACTAATTATGTCAGATTATTTCTGGCACATCATACTAAATACTCGTATTTGAAGAAGCTATCTTTGTATACCCAAATAATGGATAAAAACTTAAAAAAATCAAATAGTTCGTTATCAGCACGCGGACTATAATTATTATTGAGAATATTTTGATTTTTACAACAAACATTGGAAAGTTCAATTTTTAGTTGACTTTTGTTAACACAAGTATTTTTGTTTCATAGGAATCACGCGTGAGTAATTTAACAGGATGACGGTATTACCTAGGTCAAAGATTGTGCCCCTTTTTAGTGATCTATAATGCGATGACCCTACGCAAATACCTAGATTTATATTTAAGCAATCCAAAATTTGATGGAATTTTTATTGTTATCTCTCTCACACTTACATGAAGAGAGATTCGATGAAATTAATTTCATAAAATTTTGGTCGAACTTTAATAATGTTTTAGTGTTTAACTGAGATTCTTAAAGCTCCAAGTTTTATAATATATGAAGTTTTTATTTTATCCAGCATGTGAGAAAAAATAGCCTTAAAGTTCACCGCACACAGGCACAAGAGGCCAGCTGCGAGCTAATCGAGTTTCCTGATATTTGTTTTAAACAGCCACCGCCGATATTAGGCAAATGGCGGCTACGCGTTTTTCATACATTTAATTCAGCTGGTCTGTCACTTGTGGCTGTAGCGAACACTGTAAAATGGTTTAAAACTTGTAAAATGTTTGACCCCTCTTAAAACAATTTATAAACTGAAGCATGTAGTTTGAATATTCCAAGTCCATCAATAAAATTTGTAATTTACCCATTGACATAAGTATTTTGTGGTCTTAATTTCTTAGAATTAGAGCAAAGAAGTAACTAAATAAAAATTGTTTAAACAAAAATCGATATTTTAGACTAAAAGATTCGATCTAAACTTTTTAATAAAACATTTTTTTAATTGGTCATTTGAATTGGCAGTATTATAGAAGAAAATATATAAATATAGATATAATAGAAGCTTTAGTAGCCACTTTTGAGACACTAAACAGGAATAGAATTAGTAAGTGTAGATTGCACTAGCGAAAAAAATTCAAAATTATTTTAACTTAACACAAATAAAATAAGCTTTGTTCTCGTAAAGGTTCAAAAAGAGAAAGGAACAAGAAATGAGGCAAAATGAGGAACAAAATCATCAAATGACACTGCAGGCAGGACTGAGGACACTACATGAAGCTGGGCCTGAACTAAAAAGAGCTATATCTGGAAATCTAGATGATATTACAACGGAATGTGACGTGCCCATGCACAGAGTGAGTAATAAACATCTGTCATGCATTGCCATCATATCGTCAGATCTTCTCTAAGGAGAAGATTCAGTTCGCCACGTTGATCCAATGCGGGTTGGGGACTTCACACGGGTAACCTATCACAAAGTCGAAAATTTTTTTGTCCGAAATAACGTTTCTTCGAATTTTCATTACACTGGAAACCGAATTATAACGAAACAGTTGTTCTTTCAGGATATGTTGAATGTTTATCGCAAAGGCACGATTAGGTTTGGTTAGGTTAGGTTTAAAAGAAAAAACATTTTCCTCTCAAAATTACTTTCGAGGTTATGAAATTTCGACCAAACGTTATTTCTGGAAAATGTCATTTCGGACTACTGATAGGTAACCCTTCACACGTGTTCCAAGACCTGTAAATCTTTTTCAACATGCAAGTTTTATTATGATGTTTTCTTTGACCATTAGTAGAGGTGTTACTACTGAATGTACGTAACTTACAAATAAAAGTCATGGGTATATTTGGCTACAAGGATTCGAAACGTTGACCACTAATAGGGAGGCAACGCTATTCCAAAGGCTGCATCATGCCATTGCTGTCTCATATCATCCCTTAGGTACCATTTCCACCTTCCGAATATGAAATTGAACTGTTTAATTATTTACATAGCATAGTATATGAAATCCTGGAAATGGGTAAGTTACTAATATGCGATTTGTTACAGAGAAATCATTCGCTGTTCGGTGGTGTATGGTCTAGTATAAGAAGACACGGTCCAAACAGAAACTTCAGAAGGAAAGAGGGGCCTGGAGGTAACTTCCTATTGGTCAGCTAGCCTATCGCCACATTAAGTTAAAAATATATATGTATATATATATAATATAATACATGTATATATATATAATATTTATTTATAGACATATATTTTAACTTAATGTGGCGATAGGATAAGGATAATGTATAATAGGTGTAACACAGTACATTTGGTTACTTTCCATGTGTAAACAACCAAGAAACTTCTTTAGCTTCTTTACTAAATACTTCATTAGAACTTAATTACTTATATTTTTAAATATTTATATCCATTCATTGCACCCTATGCTGGTAATGATTTTAAAATTTTGCTTCCCTGAAAAAAATTGCTATATAGCAATGAAACCGCATGTTGTATCCAAGCTTTATCTTTGGTTTGTCTTTCGTATTTGTTTTGTGCAGTATTATAAAGGTTCTAATAAAAATTTCAGAGGCTGTAGGAAACCACCTCAGTTCAATGATGCAAAAAGAATATGGAGTCAATCCTTTGCCACTCACACCGAACCTGTAAGTAATTTTACAAAATGTTTTTTATGTTTTTAAAGATATTTGGGAATTTTCACTTGCATATGCAACTAAGATGAATATTTGTGTTGTTTTCCAAAAACGTTCATCCAGAACGATATTAGGCTTGAAGAAAGATTTGTACTGTAGAAGCTTTTTTAAAGAGACGCCAAATGATGACCAACTCTACACAAAACATATTCCAAAAAATCATTGAACGTCTTCGAGTAGTTTATAGATTGAGTTTCAACGTTACGAAATGCAAGACAATTTAAATCCGTCGCTCACCGTACCAAACTAGCAACGAGAAATATAGTTTAAGATATTTTTATTTATTATATTCTCCATTACACATGTATAACAACATGGACACGAGCTACAGTTTAAAATGTGAAGTGTTAAAAAAATATGACTACTTCCTTTATGGCGGTCACTGGGCTTGGGCCAGAGTCCATTTTGACGTATGTTGTCAGTTAACATTGATCAAGAACGTCAAAATTGATGATGCAGCAAGGTTTTTATTCTTGAAAGAAATTCTTCGCCGAACTGCTGTTGTGGAGATTATACCTGAGGTGAAAAAAATATTCATGGACAAACAGTAAAGTAAAGCATAACATTATTACAGCATATAAAATCACACAAAATATTAATAGAGGGAGAATATACATAAATTTAAGTAAGGTTAATTGGACGGGGAACATAAGGAGGATGGAGGTCATACAAGGAGGAAGTCAACTTAGGACATTAAAAAAAAATCAGAGGTTCATACAAACCACATTCACACAAGATCTGACAAATTTGCCTAATGTCAACAATGACATTTAATCAGGAGATAGATGATAATATTATCCCTTCACTTCTTAGAGTACGGAAGAAACTTGGCATTGTATTGAAATTATATTTTAATCTTGCATTGCAGAGCCAATGGACAGCCAAAGGAACAAATACCGCTGAGGCCTTTGATATTCAACGGAGAATCTGAAAAGATTTACCAAGTTTTAGAGTGAGTATAACATTATTAATATAACACAAATAATATACCTAAAAAATTTAAATAACGGTGAACGAAATCAAATTCTGACACGCCTTTTCTTCAGGCGTTTAATTACTGAAGTATATTAAATATACACCGTATTACTAAGATATCATATTGCTCTCTTGGTTGAATTTACAACGCTTAAGGGCAATAATTGGATATTGCATTTGATATAGTTAAAATTAATGTCGTTCATATCTAATATTCTAAAAAGATAACTAAAAAGAGCTTATATTGCATTACAGAAGAACCACAAATGATCTTAAGAACGCTATGTACCAAGGTAGCCAAATGTGTGGTTTTCTAAACTCTCTTGAATTGTAATTTTTTTCATTGCACTAACATAAAGTGTGGTCTGCGGGTAACAAATTGGACATTTGCTAAATTTCTTCACAGATACCTACATCCCGTTTGTTTCAAACACAAAATGGGATTATACAACCTAGGAAATGAAACTATTTTTTTTTTTCGAATCGTATATATTTGTTTTTTCAAACAAACAAAAAATAAAACAAACGCGAAAACCTGAGAACTCGATATTATACAACCTCCTATTAATCTTAAATACCTTAATACCACTTTGCTAAAAGGTTGTAGCTTACATAACTAGCATTCGAACAATTTATTGCGCCCAGACCACATACTAATAACAAATTTCTAACACAATAATTCTTTTTCACTGCATCATGTGTGGATTTTGGTAATTATTATAAAACACTAACAGCAATCAGAAGTCAAATTATCCGGAAATGCTAGGACAAATCGGTTTAGCTTTCGGCTGTGTCAATTACTTAACAACACAGAACGAAGCTAACAACACGAACAATGTAAAAACCGCACCAGCAGTTTCAAGACAGAAGATACACCCTGAAGACTTGACTTCTTCTAGAGAAAAGCTATCAATACCAAAGAAGGCATCACCAGAAGATAAAACACCATCGCCAAACGCACCTGAAACTATACAGCCGAAAATATCTCCGTTACTCGCTAGCGAATGTACACCAACGACAGACTCGAAGACAATGACGTTGTATGGCTATAATGCAGCAGCGAAATTGCCGTTTGCGTTTTCGCACGCTAAGGACAGAGTAATGCGGGGTGGGGAAAGGAGGAGTTTACGCACGATCAAGCCAATTGTGACAGGTCGGATGGTGCGGAGCGCGTCGTCTGGGGCGGCGGCCTCGCATGCACCGCCCGCCCAGCTTTTAGATCGCCCACACACGCCAGGTCTGCACGAAAACAGGAAGCTTCCTTCCTTTATTTCCGTTTCTGTATTTAACTTTCTACAAGCAAGCAAATCCCTTACCTTAGGTACTTAGTATAATGTTGAACTATATTCTACGGAATAACGTTAGACTATTTACTGTCAACTAAAATAGCTACTGTGGTGTAATTGTATGCAAAAGAAAAACATCATGAAATACACCTTCACCAAATTTATTATGGAATTGAACTTTATTAGAAATTTTATACATCGATATTTATCGATAGAATTATTTTTAGTATCTTTATCAGTCCGCTTAGTGTTGTGTTTTAATATAATCAAAATTATTTTAGAAATATTACTTGTACTTTTATAATTAACTGTAGTATTAATTCAGCCCTAGCCCAGTATATTCTTATTTAACAATCAAACCTCATACAGAAAGGTGCAACATAAGTGATGTGTTTCATACGTCAACGAACCAGATCTTCGATGAAACCTACATTCGGTGAAATGGTTTTTATGAAATTTTGTAATTGTACAACTGAGCTATATCTCTTGGTTACCTGTCAGTAGTCCGAAATGACATTTTCCAGAAATAACGTTTGGTCGAAATTTCATAAAGTCGAAAGTAATTTTGAAAGGAAAATATTTTTTCTTTTAAACCTAACTTAACCTAACCTAACCGAACCTAATCGTGTCTTTGCGATAAATAGTCAACATATCCTGAAAGAACAACTGTTTCCTTATAATTCGGTTTTCGGTGTAATGAAAATTCGAACAAACGTTATTTCGGACAAAAAATTTTCGACTTTGTGATAGGTTACCATATCTCTTATTTTAGTATTTATATGATTATATATATATATATTTATTTAAGTATTGAAGTTTTTATACATGCAGTATCCAAAAAATATATGTTCCTAATCATCTTTATACGAACTGGGATGACTTGAATAGTTTTTCTAAAGTACCTATTTGACTACCTAACTTGTCACTCAATTTACTTAATATTTATTTGTTTTATAGAGAAGGAAGCTTCCAAACTAGTAGATATAACAAGCATTCACTAATTTCAGGCTTTTCAGGACAATGTTAGAAATCAAGGGTAAACAGCCGGCACGGTATAATTCATATAAATAAATTACTAACACATTTTCACATTTCCACATGGCTTTTTGCAACTTCATGAAATTATTGACGTTTAAGATTTAAGAATTCCGATTTTGTAGGTTATTTGCTTTTTAATCTCTTTTCTTTTATCTCTTTTTCATTTTTTATTTCATATATATTATGTTTATAAGTTAAGTAATAAACCACAATGGACACGTTAATAAACCGGAATTCTTGAGTTATTTAAGTCACAAATCGTAAAAAATTACTATATCGTTACTTTGGACACATAACACAATTTTGCACATAATTGAAAATTTGTAAAATTGTCAAAGTATTATTTTTTATGAAATTCTTAAACCATCAAGTAAAAATTGATAATTGCAGAGTTTTGCCATTCAGAATAACAGCATGTAGAAAACGAATACATTATTCGGAAAGCTAATTTAGTAACGCATTTTAGCATAGATGAGGAAAATAGAAGCTTTTTAGAAGAAATGTTCAGAGTTAATTTTGTTTAAACATGCACGTAAAATTAATTAAAATTCATGAATAAATTTTCACGAGGACAAGAAATTTCAAAAGTCGTCTGTCACAAGATAACTGTAAAAATGTTTAAAACCATTGCTTCATTAGAAACTAAATAGAAACTAGAGCTGGCTTTAACATAGAATTTTATTAACAAGCCTAGAAATAGCTACAATAGATATAATTTGAATATCTTTAAAATCAATTCATGTAATTAGAATCTCTTCACAACAATAGACAAACAATATTTGTTGTAGCACAAGACAAAAATAGTAAGATTTTATTAACTTCAGGGTTAAATAAAACTGTAGTTACTTCTTCACTCATTTTAACCATTAATATTTTTGAAAATGCATAGCCCAGTGAAAGAAATGCCGATGTTGAAATCGGCATTCGAAAAATTCGAGAAAGCGTCTCTCTGCGAACGTGGGAAGTCTTCAACAGCATTGAGTCAGCATGGCGGATTATTTCTTTTTTAATTTTATTCATTTCTCTCAATAGCTTACAATATTACATTGGCAGTTTGTATAAATACAGATAAACAATCTTTTTTTACGAGACGAACAAGTCGTGGGCTTTGTGGTGAGCGATTACGCCTATTGACATTGGCACCAATTGCAGTGCCGCTCAGAGATTTAAATCGCAAAAATCTGTGAGGCACTGCCGCTGCGCCCGTCACCCAGAAACATAATAGTCAAATCACATGTGCCTGTAATTTCACTACGACTACGAAGAAGAGGCAGTACTTCCCTGGACGAACTCAAGGAGATCTACTGCTAAAAATACATATCGCACTGCTATTACAATAGCGCTGTAACTCAAAATATGTTAAATTTAATATTATATCATTACTGAACGTAAAATTTGATTGCCTACACGTCAAAAAAACCTTCGTAAGAAACAATCAAAAGCCATGTACTTAAC
The DNA here is from genome assembly GCF_003589595.1 of Hyposmocoma kahamanoa. Taxonomy (NCBI): domain Eukaryota; kingdom Metazoa; phylum Arthropoda; class Insecta; order Lepidoptera; family Cosmopterigidae; genus Hyposmocoma; species Hyposmocoma kahamanoa. The sequence continues at coordinate 1,991,082 of NW_020653766.1, forward strand.
TCAAAATGAGACACACTTTATGTAAGCTAGTTCTGGCCAAATTAAGACAAATACGACAGTCAACAGGGAAAGGGACGATATTTTTTACATTAAAAAAATTCAACTTATGCAAAATGCACTTTCGACTTTCTCCTAGATTCTGTTTCTCGAATTTACAAATGACGTTAAGAAAAGTTTATTTCATATTCGTGACTGTAACACAGTTTTATTGAACTCTTTTGGAAAGTTCTGTACCTACTTCATCTGAAACCGCAAGTGATAAAAGTAAAATTTGTAGGTGGCGATAGTTTCGGCCGGGACGTGGTATCATTGCCTGGAAGCCCTCGCGCTAACAGCACATCAACTCCTGTCGTCGTAGGATCAGCTGAAAGTCTCGTTACTAGGGTAAGTTGTCACGTCTCATTCTTATCAGCTGATTTTGTATATTTTCCAATTCCTCCCAAAAAACTTGTAACCATGATAACCACAGTTTCTTTACAAGCAGTTATTATTGTTAACAGGTACTAACCGAGCAAGGTTTAGGAGAGTACTGTGATCCAGAATTCGTCAGAAACACATCGCGAGAGATGCAAGAAGCACTAGACATGACGCAAGAGCAGATGGATAGGTAAGATTGTCAAAAATTTCATAAGTTTCAACATTCAAAAAATGAGAACGAAAATTTAAATTCAAGAGATAGAAATAACCAACGATGTTTGATTCTCTATGACCAAACATAAATGGTCATATTATTTATTAGCCTATTGTTGTGTATCCGCTATCGCTGTTGGGCAAAGGCGTCTCCACTTGACTTCTACAGCTCTCGGCTTGGCGTAATGTCAGGCTAGCCCTTTATATACGCGTCTAAGTCATCCGGCCGTGTCCTTCTTGGTCTGCAACATCTGTGTGTGCCTATCTCCGTGAATGCATCCGACAAACGTGTCCAGGCCAGTCCTATTTCAGCAAAATCAATATCAAATACACATACGCTAAACCTGAGCCATTACTACAACTTTGTGCTCTTTTCGGTGGAAACCCCGAGTTCCTGATTATCATAGGTGTAGCTCCACACTAAGGAGCTTTCACATCGGTTTGTCAAATCCTCCGGTGTAGAAAATGGTCGCTATTACTTCTGCTAACGAAAGCTCTTGGCCACAAAAAGGAGACAACCCCCAAACTACGGTCTTCAAGGAAATTGGGTACCTTTGGAAAGTTTTTAATTAACTTATTATTTCCCACTGCTGGACAAAGGTCTCCCCCAAAATCCTCCATTGCTCCCTGTCTTTAGCGATTTCCCACCACACCCTCTCAAAGATCGTCCCGCCAACGCCTTATCGGCCGTCCCCACTGTCTCTTTCTATCCTCGCGCACCCAAGGGGTGACGACATCGCCCACTTCTCGGTTTGCATCAGTGTAGTTTGCATTTTTGCTCCTCACACCAGGAATGTCCGTCATCCAACGCAGCATTGTATTACGTACTCCATCAATACGTTTAAAGCCCAGAATGCTGCGCTCCATTGCCCTCTGGCAGATCTTAGACTTTAGACTTCTGGAACTCATTCAGCGACCATGTCTCTTCACCGTAGGTTAGGATTGGATGGGATTTCTTCTATACTCAATATTATATTTCAATAGAGTAAATTGAAACATTAACCAATCACGTTGCAGAGCGGCGCACCAGCTGATGATCCAAGAGAGAAACATAAAACAAGTGCAGAACCAACAGCCTCAAGTTGTAAGTATCTACTCTTACATAACTTTTATAGGATGACTGCATTACGCTGAGCCTTACTTGGCATCTAGCTCAACTAATGTCACATACATGTATGTAGTTACACTGTTTGAAGAATCCATACAAAACTGATCACACGATAAAAATCATTTCTTACCACGGCACAAGTAGGTACCACGTCTTATACTATGTCATTCAAAATTCAGGCTATCTAAACCGAGCTGGAACTAATAACAAAATGTATGTGATGCTAGTTGTCCTTTGTGCTTGGGCTGGTGTAGCGTGAGCCATCGGATTGTCACTAACATTGCTACTAACTTTTTGAAGTTTTTCAGGGCGTTTTACTACCAGAGTGTAATGAATGTATAGTGTACAATTTGGACTGTTATAGGGCGACATCTTAGCCCGCCAGTACCATCCTTTTCACCAACCCGCGACGATGCCCCCGCCGCCTTACAAGCGGTTATAGCACCAGCCTCTGCGCACGCGCCTAGCGCATACACCGCGCAAGATGGCGGCGACAGCTCCGCTGCAAATGGCGCCCAACACGGCGCGAAGCGACACACGCGCCACAGAAGAAAAAGAAAACGGAAACCCATATTGGTTTAGAATAAAATTAGGAAAGGTTTCTCATTTCATACCCTGATAAGTTAAGAGACTAAACAGTAAATGCTCAAAACACCTTTTGTATAAAAAAAATACTTCAACTTTTTGTTTTAGTTAAAAGTCTAACCAGTCGGAACAAAATAAATTACTTGACGTCATAATAACCTTAACTTGCTGTAGTAGACAGTGAGAAGTGAGATTTAGATTTTCGTAAGATAGTATAAACTTATAATAGATTATTTAAAAATTAAAAGTGAAGGGGAGAGTAAACATTCTAAAATCTTGTATATTATATTGTAAATCGCGCGACCAACTAGTTATGAACGCGTGAGCTAGAACGCTTTATAAGAAGAATTTGACGTCAAACTTCAGAGTGAAATTAAACTATGAAAAGCTGTTATAACAAGCTATATCTTGACCCTTCACTGAAATAATAAATTAAGTTTTCGAGTTGCGAGAGAAAAATAAATTTAAGTGACAACAATAAACAAAAAAAAAACATATATATTATTTTCAATAGTTAAAAAGTGAAAAATATTAAGCACACTCTGTGCTTAATATTTTTCACTTTTTAAAAGTTTAAAAAAAAAATATTTTTTCTCGTTGTCTTTCTAATAGTTAGAGAACGCAATCTTACGTTATCAAATATCAAGATGGAACCATTTTGTTGAGGGTGTTACAGAAGAATATAAATAAATATTAAATATTAGAACGTTTTCCATATTGACCCGGCCGGGGATTGAACCCGAGACCTCAGAGATGGCGACACCACGAAAACTGGTATGAAGGCCACGGACACCGTCAAATATCGGCGGTTGGGGCAGTTATATGCAATGGAAAAACCTATTATTAACCTTAAGGTTCAGTTTATGTTGCGGCGGAACGGAATGGAAGAACATAACAAACTTTATGGTCAATTGTTTAACTTACAAACTAGATAGGAGACCAAAATCACGTCACAAGTCTTCCGCGGAATGTGGGAAGTGGCGCGAAGGCAGACGCAGTGTGGCTTTAAACATCGACGAAATGCTACAGCCTCAAGGTACGGTCGCTAGACCACTCGCCTTCTCGCGCAACGAGGCGAAATTGAAGCTTCCATTTCATTCCGTTCCGCCACAATGTAAATTGAGCGTATGAGCCAAACCGTTGCCAATATCTAATATATCTTTAAAATATAAAAAAAATATAAACGTACAGAACATACAATCAACAAAACAAGGTGCGTTCTCTTAACTAAACTTTTAAAGCGATGTTTCGTGTTATTGAGTAAATCGAGGCAATTTCGAATCAGTTTTAAATTTCCAGTCCAGTATTAGGGCTCCTTCAAATTAAAAGCTTGTAGAAGCGCTGCTTCAGTATTTAGTTCACTAAATTGTGACTACAAAAGTGCACCACAGCGCTTTTATAAGCATCTAATAATTTGTAGGCACCTATATAATTAAAAAATAACTAAACTAAACAGATACGTAGATTGAAACTTTAAAACTTTAGTAGGTGCTATTATATATCTTTCAATTAGTTTAATAAATGAAGCAAATTTTCGATGAAACGTTCCAAACCGGCTAAATATTTTCTATGAAATGTAATTGTAGTCAAAATTGTGCGTACCATTATGTACATTTCTTTCATTGATATGCAAAATATAAGCATTTACCCTTAAATCGGACAATACGAACAAATAGACTTGAATGAACTGATTTTAAAAGCGCCATTACAGAAATGGCAGATCCAATTTTCTCTAGAGCACACTGCAACAAGTAGTTTTTTATTTCTAGAAATATCACTACTTATTCACTAGAAAACTAGACACGAAAAACTAGATTATTACTTTTCATGGCGCCTGCTTACGTGGTAAATAACATTGTGATTCTGACATGGCAGCTACAAGTAGGCGCCAAAATATATAACCTATCTATTTGTGTTAAGCTACCATTGCAACACTCCTAGTTAACGAAATTGTTAAAAACATTAATTTCTTAACTATAACAACAGACGTTGCTAAACAATGTCAATGTTAACAACCAATTCAGGGTTATACACAAACTTGACAACTTTCATCTATTTTATCTACCTAATTAAACTTATAAAACGTAGTGACGTACCTACTTCACAACATTTTACTAAATCCTCAGAGCTTAAAATGAAAAGGGAACAGAAATAGCTCATTAAAACATATAATATTCGCGACACCTAAAAGCATTGCCCTAGAAGTTTTTGAATGTATTTTTAATCAATCATGGCACCATATGCATTGATTCAGAACCTGGGAAAGTTTTCACAAAATAAACATCGCTTTCATATTCCGACACAAAAACGTTATGTTAGGTTACTTTTTACACAAAATCGTTACGAAAGAAATATTACACTTCCACTGCCAACAAAAACATTAAGGGCCAAATTAGATGACAAGTGCTAAGCGCGCGAATCATGACTAAAGCGCGCGAATCATGACTAAAGCGTGCGTATCGTGATTAAAGCGTGCTTTTCATGACTAAAGCGTGCGTATCGTGACTAACCTGCTAAGTGATGAAGTAATTGAGCTGTAACTTACTGTAGCTTAATTTACACCTGTTTTAATAAATGTATAAGTACCTACACTAATATTCATATCAAAATTGAAAACCAAATAAAACTTAAGGTCAAGTGAAACCAAAAAATAGACCTTCCTGCGTATTTCGACCAATCGAAAAATCGGTGTTTTTGTCAACGTTGAAAAATACAAATTCTATTTGTTTTTTTAATTGGTAATGAGAACAGAAGATACCGGTACTGAACTATGAGACGTTTAAAAAAATTACAAAATTCCCCAAAATTTTAATTTTTTAACACGTTTATGTATGGGGAAATCAGTTTTATCATTAGAAATATTTCAATGAATGAAAATTCTGTCCTGTGTTTCGTAACAAATACGTCAGGGGACTATGAACATATATATATATACAGTAACAGAGTACATTTTATTTCGAAAAGCATTATTTTAAATATCGTAAGTATAATGAATTTGTAGACGCCTCTCTCTGCATCTACCTCACACGCCACAAAACCTGGACAACCACGGCCACGATACCATTTCGTCTTAAAATGCTTAAAATAATGCATTGCTTGCTTAAAAAAATAGGGTTGTAAAAATCCACTTGTCCCCACCAGGGGGGACATGTGGATTAGATCGTTGATTCTTATCTACTTACCTTTACTTACAAAATCGATGATTGTTTACACGCATAAATTAAGATAAAATTTAGTCACAACTTATTTAATTACTTTGTCACTTAATAGGTGAAAACTATGACACGAATATTGTTCATAAGTAGTACAATAGGCTTTCAAATGACTGCATAATAACGCGTTTGCGCGCTGCATCCCATTCCTATTCGTTCAGAATCCGAGACTAGACAAATCTCGAAAACTTGGACCCACTTCGGGTGTCGCTTGTGAACTAAGTCCAATTCGAATCCGGGAAAATACAAATATCGCTGGTACACCTAGAGATAATATGATCCCTGTAACATTTCGCACCGATATTTCTCGGATCCGAAACTTTGATAGGAATCGAACGTAGTCCGCTTTTTATGCTTGGCGTCTGAATTGAAATATCAAATATCTCCACCAGCACCATTAGGAATTTAAAGAAACATTAAAACCTTCGTTGTTTTAGCATTATTCGGATACTCCCTATCATATTAGACGATTAGATTCTACTTTGGAATCGTCAAATTTTCCTTGTGAGAGTGATTGGTCGGAAAGTTCTTTTAAAAACATTAGTGAAAACGCACAATGTATAGTACCTAAATATCGACGTTTAGATATATGAATAATGATAATTAATGTCATTAAATCAAATGAAACACGATAAATGAAAAGAGTAACGTTTTCAAAATACACTTGTTTGCAGCTTACGTATTTACATACATCACAGGTGCTTTCTATGTTGGTATTTCAAGCCTGAGCATTGGAGCCAACGTGAAAAACAGCCATTGAATGGTTATTATTATTTATTTATTTATTGAGCAATTGATTATAGAACCATGAGATTAAACAACGTCATCATATTTTTAAATTAAAAATCATTAATTAGTGCAAAAAACAGTAACTGCATAAATCCGCCATTTTTTGTAGTCCCCAAAAATTTACTCGATAAAACTAAGATCGTTGGTTCCACCATCTAAGTGGGGACATAAGTACTTGAAAATCCTACTGGACCCACTAGTGGAACCAAAATGTGAGCCATGGGAATTGCCCAGCACAACGAAAGCGTGAAGAGGGGGCTTTAGAATATTTGTGGGCCGCGTATTTGATAGCACACCTTTTTTGTTAAAGAAATTTAAAAACGTTTGTAATTTCCCTGAAAAAGTATACTAACCTAACGCAAAAAAGCCAGTAGAAAATTTATTTATTAAATTATACCAGCAATAAATACGCATTTATTTACATTCGTAAAAAATCTAAAATCAATTCACATTACGTCTGGCTCATGATCGGTTTTCAATATTATATAATACGTTTTCAAAACGTATTTACTTCAAGTAAACTCTGCAAAAGTACATCTGCACGATTAAATTTAAAAAAATGTCTATAACGTCCGAGTGCTGTACACGAATCTTCTTCAACAGTAACTAAAGTCTGCCCATATTGGCCCAATAACCGTCTTTATTATTAATACCGACCGTAACTAAAAATGTTTAAAAAGCAGTTTTATTTCATTACAGTAAATATCTATATCGTATATATAATTAGGTCTAAGTATTATGCAATTTTTACCCCTTTAGCTGATGACGTCCCCCTAGAAAGTGTCCTTTGATATGTAAAATATCATTAAAACCTATTCACCTATATACCACATTCCTCTAGATATAAGAATTGCCTTTGTGTAATGGTTTTCCAACCGTAAAAGATCTTTATTAATGTGTTACAGAATACCTACACAGTTTAAACTGAAAGTCCGTATTAATAAATCTACCTCAAGTGCAGGATCGATGTTGATATCTTGCTTAAGTCAATTGTCTTCATTAATTAATTTAAATTGAACGCACAACAATCATTGATACGTCATTAAAATTTGAAAATTTTCGCTTGTTAATGAACATCAGTCAAATACAATTTGAGATGGTATCTTCCAAGATAACGATGATTGTAATGTAGAAATATAGAAGAATTTAAGATATATTTCTATATTTTAGTGTGCTATTTATTAATATGGACTTAATATTTTTACAATTAAATGAAAGTTTTTACAAATGATTATTATTTATCAAATATTTTCATTTATTATTTTTAAAAATAAGTGTATAGTATAATTACTAAATAAAAACTTGACGTACACACGGTACACGTCAATAAATTCTCACTAGTTAATATTAAAAATTTCCAAATGAAATATTGATCATGTCTCTCTAGTGGCAAATGTCCTTCCATCGCTGATGCGATTTTCATTTTCTTTTATAATAGTAAAATTAAGATACCTTAATACAATTTTCCATTTTATCATTACCAGTGTAATTTATTAATGATTTTTTTTACAATTAATGAAAAGGAAAAAATATATATTTTTTCAATCTCAGGGTATATCACCTTGTCGTTGTGAGTAGCTGCCACCTGTTAAGTTTCGGTATCAAAGTAGCCTGGGAACGATCTACGGCAATGTTGTATAATTGTTAGAATACATTTATTTAAAAAGTTCAATATTATTTTTCCAAACCTCATTTGGTAATTTTTTTAAATTGGAAAAATAGAATATAAGAATATTCAGATTTTTTCTTTATTTTTTCTCTATTGAACACTAGTCTCTTTGTAAAACAGCTGTAATTGTCAAATTGATATTTTATTTATTTATTCTTATTATTTTATTATTTAGTTATTTATTTAGTATTTTTATTATTACCATTTTCTTCATTTGTATATGTGTAAGTTTTACTTTTTGTTATTATGTATTTGTCCGTGTGCAATAAATAATATTTTTATTGTATTGATAATTACTCGTAGGAGAAGAACGAATAAGAAACTCTAGTGCAAGGTTTCTCTGTCTCAAAATTTCAAAGAGCCCAGAAAAAGAAAAACGCGTGTCGTACTCTCTCCAATAATGTTCGCAGTCCTAATTACTCGCAACATATTGTATACCAATTTTTATATCAATGCATTATGTTAGTAGTGTTAAGTAGACTCGCCATGGATCCCTAGTGTTCATTACACGGATCCCTTATAGTCCATGGACCATAGGTTGTGAAACCTTGTTCTAGTGGTTGACTGGTTGCCGCTACTTGCACACAAAGTTCCACCACGTTGTTGTTAATTCTTCCTCTATATCTTCAAAGTGCCAATATCCAATTATTGAATGTTTCTTTTTTTAATCAATTGTTTTAGATTTTTCTATTTAAACACTCTGAATATGGCCTTGGTTGTCATTTGTCTATACTATATTCTGTTAGATCTTTAAAATGTTGATATGTTCTACAGATTGTCAAATACATGTGGAATAATTATGGACACAGCTCTCTGCTTTTCTTTTGGTATTTAATATATAAAAAAATTTAAACTTAATTTGTTACATAAATGGAAGAAATTATTAATGTAAATATTGTTGCACAGAGTCAAAATACATTTTGTATAATCAATTAGCTCTAGTAACTACTTCAATTGTATATATAAAAAAAATTGTAAATAGAATTAATGAAAATGTGAAAAATATATTTATTCCGACAATCATTATTAATTGCGACATGATAATTAAATATTTATTGTTTAAAACAAACATTGTAAGATTGTTTTCATATAATAAAAAACATTATGGAAATGTTTTGTAGTCGTTTGTAATTCTTATTAACACTTCGCTCACCTACTGCTCCTCACTTCTTGTAATGTTATGGAAATGGATTTGAGTTCATTTCAAGTTTATGACGTATAAAAAAACTGTGTGAAAAATCCCTTTTTTCCTATATCTATGGAAAAACTAAGTACAAAAGATCCGACAACAAGCACATAGAAAAATTCATAAGGTCCGCTGGTTCATTCCGTGACTTAGTTGGTATAGCGTATGCTAGAAGACGTCGGTTCGAATCCGGCCGGATCGAAAAAAATTTTTCTAAGTGTTCACTCTTTGTATTAATAATTATAACAAACTAGTGGAGTAATTTCACAAAAAATAATTTAATACCTTTCATAAATTTTATAACCGGTTTGTAACCGGTTCTTGGTCACACGCCTGTCATCTCTATGACTCGTGATAAGTCCTGCCCGACTTCATTTTAGCTCCGATCTCCAATGTTCTTAGGTTAGGAACTCTTTAAAACTAGAGTCTCAATAACAAAGTTCTAATACTCGTAAATGCAAAGAAAAATTTCTTCGATCCGACGCTGCATTTGCTGCCACAACATGGCTACCGTCCGCGGTGTTACCAACTCAGCTACGGTCCGAGCCAATAAATTTTACGAATTTTCTATGTGCTTATTGCGGGTTTTGTGTGTTATATTTGATTTCAACGGCTTTTTTGCTGCAGCGCCACCTTTCCTCACTCAGTCATACCCAGTCACCTGTACTTTCTTCTACTCTATTTATTTTTTAATTACACTCAACATAGCACCGCACTAGGGAAACCCTGTGTAGCGAGTGCCATGGACACACACATACACAACCACAAATTACACTCATACTCATGAGAGTAATGAAAGTAGGCCATACTAATGTTTCTCCCGGCCCGGGAATCGAACCTGTGACCACAGCGTGGCAGACCGGCATGATAACCGTTCAGCCACGGAGGCAGTTCAATAGTCCATTTGTTTGTTATTATTATAATTATTAATTTATTATTTATAATTATTAATACAAAGATCGTACACTCAGAAAATATTCCTTCGATCCGGCCGGATTCGAACCGACGAACTAAGCCACGGAATGAACCAGCGGACCTCTTGAATTTTTGTAAATGCTTGTTGTTGTCTTTGTATTTGGTTTTTCAACGACTTTTTAGTCGTAGTGCCATCTATGAGAAATCTATGAATCTATCGATTGAAGTAATTTTTTCTGAGTGATCGATTTTTGTATTAATAATTAGAGCAAACTAGTGGAGTAATTTCACAAAAATAATTGAATATTAATTCAATAAAAATTTATTAATATGCTCTCTCAATCAAGCCACGGAACAAACCAGCAGACCTTACAAATTTTTCTATTTATTTGTTGCAGATCTTGGTTTCAATTTTAAACGACTTTTTTGCAGTAGCGCCATCTGTGAAAAAATTATTTCTTCTCTCAGCGAGGTACACAGCAACTACATGGAAAAATTTGTAAGGTCAGCATAGCTTCTGGCACAGTTTGCTGTAAGACATTAATTCGAATCCAGCCAGATTGAAGTTTTTTTCTAAGTATTCGATCTCTATTAGTGATCTTCTGTACTGTAGAGTATTTCTATCGTTAAGAAAAAAGTACAGGCAACCAAGCAATAAACTATCCCACCTGAAAAAGAATGTAAGTACAACCCTCTTCGCAATTCTAAATAGAAACTACACAATGACAAAGTAAGGACTCTTAAACCTTTTATTTATTTTGAATTCGCAATCAGTAAACAAAACTGTACTAAAGATGCAGGCTACTTTTAATTTTATTTACAAGGACTCGAAATATAGCAAACAATTCTAGAATCGGCAGAGTAAAGTGTTTAAGTAAAACCAACGTACATTTATTTAAATCAACAGACATCACATAAGTCAAATTCATTTGTTTCCACTTAAATTCACATAAGTGGCATCATTTTAACCTTCATATCTCGTTATATACAATGTAGAACAACTTGTTTATTTTTTTTACTATTGTGCTTAAGTCTGCCACCAACCCCAGATTATAAAATCAATAAATGACATATTTATTTATCAATCAAAGTGCCGCGAACTCTCTTTTCTTGTGTTTGTGCTGGTGTCTCCGCCTGCCTCTTGTTCATCCCTTTGCGCTCCAATTGTTTCTCAATAATCCTCGCATTATTAGCATACGAGTCTGCAACTTCCCTTGCTTCGATTTCATCCTCTTCTTCGTCTATTGTGGACACAGTCACCGAACTAAACTTGCCCATGTTTTTCGTATGTTTTGTAACCATAATTTTCTTCGGCTGCGTCAATGCCACTTGTTTGTAAATATCTGTTACAGCACCGTCACCTGCGGACTGTACTAATGCCCCTCTCATAATAAAGACTACGTTACTCTCTTGGTCGAATTTGTAGTAAATGGCAATTGCGCATTTCTTACATTTAAGCCTGTATTGGCGTTCTATGCCCTTCTCTCGTTTCAAATATACAGTTTCATCTGGATCGCAGGTGAGTTTATGAGCGTGCTTAGATCCGTCTATAACTCTGGCTCCGTCAGTAGGGCGTAAAGGTAGTCTGTCGATGGTACAGTCCAAAATAAGCGACATTTGACCACATAGACAGTAGTATATATGCAATGGTTTTGTTTCATTGTATTCTTCTTGATCTTTTGTGTCTGAGCAGACGATACTTCTTGACACTACTTTAGGCATTTCGAATGTGCTCTTAGAACTGTATCAGCAAAACTGATTTTGTAAAATATGACGAGAAGAGACACGTGAGAGGTTTCACAATATTATTACCCGTTATGGTTTTTTCAATTGCTTAGAATTCGGGGTAAAATTCCTTTATTTTTTTCCAGCAAAGGATAAAATCACAAATAAATTACGCACTCTGACAATTTACTTTTTAAATCCGTAGTCACCAGTATCTACATTAGAGTAGAACACGTTAAAAATAACGTGATAACAAGCCAAAAACTTGTAATTACCGTTGAAAATTCGTTACTTTGTCTATGGTTTGATTTGTAATGTTGGTAACTGGTACTGTCAAGTCAACTTCATACAAGTGCGATTGTCTTTTATTCCAGTTTCTTTGCACATGTTCATCGATTACTTTAGAATTTAGGGAAAGTATAACGAATTGGTGTGTAAAATGGGTGCTATAGCAAGCAGATATCGTGTACATAACGCAGGTCTCATAAGCACCGACATAAAAAATGTAGAGGCAGAGAAAAAACGTGAGAATCCCGGAACGTTGGATGAGTTGCACAAAAAGACCAAAGGTAAAGGTATTTGGCTGATTCACGGCTGTTAGAGTTGTTAGATTTGTATAAAAACCATATTAGAATCCTGTAGGAGTAATTTTGTGTAACATTCAGTCAGAAAAGCGTCATAAACAAACGTTGCCAGTCCGTCAAAAAGTTTGGTTAGCATGTGATGTAATATCGAGAATGCTTGAAATATACTATATATTTCTACAAGTACGAACATATAAACACACAATACTCGTTAATTGCATTTATGTATTTCCTGGTGACTGATTGATTTTTGTTCATGTATCTAATAAAGAGGTTAGACGATATTTACTTTGTGATAAGATAATAAAAAGCGTATAGGGACGAGTACCTATGTGTATAGCACACGTTGTAAGAGTTAGATGTACAAAACAGAGAATATTTTGCATAAATATCAATGATATGGTACAAAAATGGGCATTGAAAACAGAGTGATACTTTTACAATAAAAAAAAAATTACAAGTTTTAATGCTTGTTTCTGATAGATTATACCCGAATGAAACACTTTTTATTTTTATATTCTTTTTGTAACCAATTTTCTTCTTATTTCTTTTAGTTGTTATTTTTTTACTTTCTTTTATATACATTTTATTTTATTCAGAACAACAACAGCTATAAATAACAATTGACAATGAATATTTTTAGGTAAAGTGCCAATTATAGTTATCCACATTCTCGTTTTCAAATATCTAAATCTTTATGTCATTTGGAATAAAGAGTCCTGTGACTCTTTTCTTCCTTCTTCATTAAATGGCTTATTGTGTTCTACTGATTCAACTTTCCAGTATTCTTGACTTTTTCAAACAACTCAAGCCACCTAAATGCTTTTTGTCAACCAGAGATCTTGCCAATACATTTGTATGTAGTGATAGTCGAGACTTAGATTTACCAGTATCTCCTGTTTAATAGTTGGCATTTCAAGATAGTCATGTATTTCCTGGGCTCTTAAAACCAAGGTGATTGAACTATAGTCTTTAGTACACCATTTGGAAGAGCTGAAGAATTTCCACATTAGAAGTGCTGGCTGGTTCCCACAACTCCACTGCATATCGACCCCTCCTACGTAAAGTATCGTATGTCGAAATTGCCAAGTTTACAGGGAAGTGTTTTAAAGTTTTGAATCCACTGAAAGGAACATAACAGGTGACTTTAGCATTTTTCAGTTTTATTCGGCAAACGGTTACTCACACAGAGTATTGTAAAATCCTACATATCGGTTAGATGATCTATTAGATTAGCTTTGTCGTGTTATGCTCGTTTCAGTGAATTCAGAACTTTAAAATGGTTCCCTGTAAACTTGGCAATTTCGACATACGATACTTTACGTAGGAGGTGTAGATATGTCCATATCGGTTTTAATACCGACTTATACAACAATAGCTTAATCTCAACTTAAAATATAAAATGAATCTGTTTATGGTTCAAGGACTTATTGCAGATGGATACAAAATAAAAAAAATAAAAAATAAAATATCTGAATTATGATAAAAGTTAACACCTCAAAAGAAAAAAATAAAACAAAATTTCCTACATTATGAAGCATAGCAAAAATAGTAAAGCGATGTGAAGTGTGCAATCCTGAACAAAAAAATCTTTACAAAAAGCATGCATTTAAAATAAAAATAAAATAATGTTGATATGTAAATAAACACAAAACAATAAAAATAAACCAATTCTGTGAGTGGTACTCCACACTGTATTCAAAATTCAAAGTTACTTTCAGATAGGACTGTTTCCAATCACCTTCTAAAGTGAACTTAGTTCCTACAAACAGATCCTGTGTATAACATTTATCTTCCTATAGTTCAAATACTCTTACTTTGTAGAGAAGACCCATGCCCAACAGTGTGACTTAATATGGGTAGAATGGATAGCTTTGCAATGTCATCGCCTTAGAGTGAAAACCTCATATATGCATTTTCACATGGTCCATTTTTGTTGGCCAAAAACTTAGAAACTTCAAATATATCATTAAAGTAATAAAGTATCTGAAAGAGGTATAATTTAACCAATTAAAATGCTAACTACACACAATATTCTGTTTACTACATTTTACACCACATTTTTATCTTCGTCCTGAAAAATTACACTGAAATCCCTTACGAGGTTCACTCTAAGATAACTTCCTAATAAGTAACATTAAGATAGAATGCCGAGATTCCTGGAGGAGCTCAGGCAGTACAAAAAGGACCCGCCACACGCAAAATAGGCGCTAACTCGTCGAGTTGCGGAAACTAACCCCTTACACCATAATAATAAATGACTCAATAAAAAAGTAGAATTAGCTCCCAGTTACACGAGGCGAAAGTTTTCGCGCGGCCGCCCAGTTACCACGCCTTCGTGTACATTAATGGCGAATCTGAATTCTATTTACTAGGCAACAACATTTAAATTCCTTTGAATAAAACCGTACGACCACCACACTTGACTGAGTTGATTTGTTTGTAATGTGTTTTGTTTTGTTAAGTTGATTGTAATGGCTAAATGAATTGTTTGCTTTTATTTGTATTTGCAGTCGACAAAGCTGATTATTTTAGGGTTAAAAAAAATTTCTGGAACAACTCGAGAAACCCGGGCATGTAGGCATTCCCGAAGCTTCAGAAAACAAAATATGCCCAGAAATCGAAAAACCTAGTCATTATTAACCTGGTCTTGAACTAGAGAACACTTGTACTGTGAATACCAGAGTATAGAGTTTGCAAAATATTATTTGCACCAATTCGTCTTATCGCTTCATCTTTAGAATACAATGTGTTAGAGTGCAAACAACTAGTTTAAATACTTTTTCGCATTGGAACTTAATTCTAAACTTGGTAATCTTTACACAGAAATAACTTGTTTTAAAGATTAGTAAGAAAAGAGTCTGCAGTCGGTATTCTGCTGAGTAAAGAAATAATTCAAAACTAGAATCAGAAAAAGCATTTAGTGCAACCATGACTCGTACAATGGACCAAGATTGTTAAAGTCATGTATGTTTTAATTAAAAGAACAGTTAATGGTTTTATTGCCCTATTGTAGCTATATGTATATTATAGCCGTGGGGCGACGGCTTAAGAATACATTGTCGCCTCCCCATACATGCCCGTGGGGGTCGTAAGAGGCGACCGAGGGCGTCACAAGTGTCCATCTGCTTAGCATTGTGGTAGGCTCTGTGCCGACTGGATAGCGACCACAGTACACACGGCGGAAAACCCTCCACAGTGAAACGCTTTTGCGAATCGCGTTCAGGGATCAGTTGGTGTACATCCAGTGCATTTGGCCAGACCGGCAAAATGATAGTGACGGAGTGAAGATATTTGTGTTTTCCATCCGTTACTCTCATCTCTGGACTGTATTCGCACTTTCCATCAGGCGCGGTGCAGTCATTTTGTCGAGTCGCAATAAAAAAAAAAAAAAAAAAAAAAAATTGTAATAGAAAGGTTAAGACGTTCCAAGATATGACATTCATCGGTGCAAATAATATTTCTTCAACTATAATAAAATTATCTTTGAGAGGTTCATACCTCTAAGACCAGAAATGTTTGTTTCCTAAATTAATTTTCAATCCTAGGACCTCTTTATCAAGCACTCAAGGTAGCAAGGAATCTGAAGTTGATGTTAATTGCGTCTAATCAGTATTAACTGGATTGATTTTGTTTCAGATGTAATGCCAGTCAACTTTGAAGGTGGCAAGTTGATGGTTAACAAAGGAATATCTAATCACTTTCAGGTAAGATATTATCTATAACAGCATCATAAAATTATTACATTCAAATAAGTGAATCAAGATATCTTTTTGGTGAAAGATAAGAATTGAAATCCATTAGACTATATTTTCTAATTGAATTTCGTGATTTTAAATAAATAGACGCCACAGATTCGGACAATATCAATAAATACTCACTCCTTAGAAAACATATCTTCAGCCAGGACATAGAGCCTTCAAAGAGTACAAAACAACATCCTTTGAACTATCAGAGGTGCCACATGATACACCAGAAACACTAAAATCCACGAGTAGTTGGAGATTCTAACGATTCTAGAAGAGATGGAAACACGGCTCGATTCTGAATCCACTCACTAAAGCATTGATTGATTGTGGCAACATCAAGAAATTAAAATAAATGCGTGTGTTTCATAACTAAGAGAAGCTGAAGTCATGGCTTCTTTGCTCTCAAATGCCATAAACTACTCAAAAAATTTAGTTAGTCTGGCGAGTCAGAACATAGATAGTACTGAGAACTGTATCCTGTACACGATGGTTTACAAGGAATACAGAGATCCATGAATATTTGAATATACCCAGTTTCAAAGAAGAAGTACACAGCTACAGCAAAAAATATAAAAGCTGACTCCTTATCCACAAGAAACCTGTTACATTCACAGAACAGAACACGGTTGAAGCGATGTCTCGTCAAACTTGAATGCTCGCAGAAGCAACTCCCTTCCATCGCCATTAAGAAAACCCATCTGGTTAAGTCTTTTACAAGCTAAAGGTTGAAAATAATAATTGTCTGGCGACTGATTGTAGATATTTCAACAAAAAAGGACAAAGATAATTGAAGCTATTAAAATCGTACAGTTCGTTGATCATGCCTCCAACTTGTAATTAAATAATGAATAATTTATATAAAAAATTGTAAGACTTTCCTGGTTATGAATAATCCCTTTTAATATTTAAGATCTGGGATTGTACCCAACCATCTCTGTTCAGCGCTAAAACTTTGAGCTTCTCATATGACACGACATTAACTTCTGTCTTTCTTTCCTTCGATCGTCCATGATATAATGCTTCTAAGAAAACTGTCGTGACCTATTAGGGCGCATATAATCGCAGCTTCAAACGAGTCTATCGTGCAAACGACAAGGTGGCTGACGTAAACCGATAAATTGTCGTCACGGTCTAGTGGGAACAGCTACACACGACAGTCGTTCAACAATAAAATAAACGTCCACGACACAGTCACAACAGATAGTCTAGATATGGGAACAGGCTAGACGCGACTGTCGTCCAACGATAAATAAAACGTTACGACATTATGGGAACGCGCGCTTAGATGTCGTAGTAGCTTCCTTTTCCTGCACTAATACTTAACACCTCCTCAATAAATAAATAATCTGTCCTTAAAATTACGACTTAGACAGATATTGAATCTTCATTCCAGATGTCTCACACACTAACAATGAGCTCGACACAAAATGGCTACAAGCTGGGTGCAACGTATATTGGCACGAAGCAGATATCTCCCACAGAAGCCTTCCCTGTGGTCCTAGGGGATGTTGACCCTTCTGGGAACGTCAACTTCAATCTCATACATCAATTCACCAATGAAATTAGGATTAAAGGAGCCGCCCAGGTATGTTAAATTGTAGACATCGTCCTCAAACCAATTTATTGTTTTTGTTTACAACTTTTGATCCATGACTTTTTACAAAACATAATAAAACTTGTGAGCTTTTGTTGTACTATCTGACACTTTTTTGGATCTGTATTTGATAGAATAAGCATGAAACACACAGACAGCATGTGCGTCTCGCGCCCGCGGTCCCGACCCGACCCGCACCCGACTCGCACCCGACTCGCACCCGCTCCCAGCCCGTTCAAAATCACGATTAAGTTAAACGTGCAAGCGTCCTCCGCGACGACCCGCCCCGTCCTGCACGGAGCTATTATCGTTTAGAGCGATCTATTTATTTTTGTATGAAAGTAAAATGGGACGAATTATTAGAAATCATAGAACAAAAGTTGTTGTTTATGATGTTAGTAATATAGTCCCGTGAGGTTGTTAGCTTTTTAAAAATAACCCTATATTATGTGTAGGAAATCAGAACTTTCACTAACCATTTAATATTGACCTTCTAGGTACAGGAATGTAAACTGACAGCGACTCAAGGAACATTGGAATATAAAGGCCCTGACTACACCTTGGCTGTGGCTATTGGTAAACCTGATCTTAGTGAAAAATCAGCTGTCTTTGTGGGACACTACTTACAGGTAACTAAGAAAATTGATCAGCTCTTTTTTTCAGCGCTGTACACGAGTGGTGCGCCTGATGGTAAGCTACACGCCTGTCCATAACAGTTGCAGTGGCACTCTGAGCTTTAAATCGCAAAGATCTGAGGGGCATTGCCACTGTGCCCGTCAACCTGAGACATGAGTTGACAAATCCCATGTGCCTGTAATTTCACTGACACCCTTACCCTTCAAAACCGGAACACAGTAATGCTGACGTTACTACTTAGCGGCAGAAATAAGTAAGGTGGCACTATTTCCCTAGGCGAACTCTCACAAGGAGCTCTACTGCTACTTGTACTTACTTTTGTGTATAGGTGTTACTGTGCGGTAATATCTATTTGTCTGTGTAACTTGTAAAAACTTTCAATATGTAGGAATGTTAATAAATCTTCACTCAGTGCGGACATGCAACAATTAACGGGCTTGGCGTGCACGCACCAGCTTTCTCGCCATTGTTAAATTATTTGCTCCAACCTTCCTTGGTCAGGTTAGCACTGTGAATGATAGATGCAAATTTTCTAAATAGATTCAGGTTTTGCTGAAGTCGAATGTTAATTAAATTTGGTAGCAGTAGAGCTAACCTTTTTTTTTTAAGCCCCGAGTCCGGGCGGCTCGGAGGTTATGTGGGAGTCCCGGCGCCCTGAAAAGGGCGCTGCTCCTGGGTCTAGTATGGACCCAGGGGTGTACCCACTAAACCCCATCGGTTTGCCTCTCGCCGGGTTTGTGCCGGCGCCTTGGGATCATACAGTAGAGCTAACCTAACTTAACCATACCTATATCTGCCGCGAAGCAGTAATGTGAGCATCGCTGCGTTCCGGTTATGAAAGACGCTGGTGAAATTACTGGCACATGAGACTTGTCTACTTATGTCTCCGGGTGACTGGAGCAGTGGCAGTGCCCCTCAGATCTTTGTGATTTTATGCGCTGAGTGGTACTGCAACTGTTACGGGCAGGCGTGTCACTTACCACTAGGTGAGCGACTTATTCGTCCCGTTACTTAATGGAATGACATTTATTTCTCTCGTGACTTTTTTGTGTAATTTGTGATGTCTATATGTGTGTCCATGGCACCCGCAACACAGGGTTTCTCTAGTGCGGGCTATATGGGCGTTTAAAAAAAAATGTAAATTTCCATACTGTAACCAGCTAGATGTGAGAATCTATTACTATAAATGTTTATATATCTCTGTAAAAACAGTAGTGGTTTTTGTTTATATAATATTACTGTGAATAAAAATTTTGTTTTAATCGATGTCTTTAAATACCCTTTCTACTTATCGGCACTTAATAAATGCCACTTCTATCTGTCGGCAGTCCGTCACGCGACGACTAGCGGTAGGCGCAGAGCTAGTATACCAGTCAGGAGCGCGCGTCATGGGAGGAGAGATTGCCATCACGTCTGCCGCCGCTCGGTACACCATGGACGGTGCGTACTTTCCATTATTTATGTACGGGGAAAACTAATGATTTCTCAAAAAAAAAAAATAGGTGTTAAAGTATGAAATTGCCGATTTGTACTGAAAATCTAAATTGTTTATTTTTTAAATTTTTAACAAATTTATTTAATCAAAATAGTTGCCATTATTATCTATACATTGCTGCCATCTAATGGGAAGGTTATTAATGCCTTTGCGATAGAACTCCGACGATCTAGACTGCACAAACTGTGTGAAAGCATTTTGTACTGCCTCCTGGGAAGAAAACTTCTTGTCACGTAGATAATTGTCCAAATCACGAAAAAAATGGTAGTCCGTTGGAGCAAGGTCTGGTGAATACGGAGGATGACGAATGGTTTCTAACTGCAGTTCCTGAAGGGTCAAAATGGTTTCTCGTGCTGTGTGAGGTCTCGCGTTGTCGTGGAGCAATAATGGTGAAGATCGATTCATGAGTCGGGGCTGTTTTACTGCTAGTTTTGTCAACATGGTTCGGAGCTCGGCACAATAGACATCTGCCGTTATTGCTTGACCAGATCGGAGAAAACTATAGTGAATAACACCATGCTGAGACCACCAAACAGTTACCATTACCTTTTTATTGGTAAGTTTTGCTTTAGGACACTGTTGTGGCATTTGACCTGGGGTCAGCCATTGCATTTTTCTTTTCCGGTTATCATAAAGAATCCACTTTTCATCACATGTTACAATTCGATCCAATATTCCTTCATTTCTGTACCGGTTCAACAAGGCAACACAAGTTTCAACACGCGTTTCTTTCTGCAGATCAGTCAAATCATGAGGCACCCATTTTTCGTATTTTTTTATTTTATTGATTTGACGCAAGTGAGTCAATATTGTGGGTAAGGTAACGTTAAACCATGCCGCTAATTCCTGGGTAGTTTGACTAGGATCGGCTTCCACTATCTCTCTTAATTCATCGTTATTCACCTGTGTGGGCGGTCTTCCTCGTGACTCGTTCTTTAAGTCGAAATTTCCATCACGAAAGCGTTTAAACCAAAATCGCACGGTGCGTTCATTAGTAGACCCCTCTCCAAACGCAGCATTGATATTGCGGGCTGTTTCTGCCGCGTTAGTTCCGCGTCGGAACTCGTATTCAAAAATCACTCGAATTTTCGCAGTATCCATTTTTCTTGTCTAAATTGAATAACAAAAACAATTGAAAGTCGATATTCAAATGTTTCAAATTTTAAAAAAAAAAATCACAGAAACCATTTGAAAAAAGTTTCATTCGAAAACCTCAAAACCATGAAGATTCTATGAAAATTCAAAGAACCTATTGCAATAAAACGGCAATTTCATACTTTAACCCCTAATACTTATAAATAAATGCAATTAAAATTTCAAAGACAATAATTTGAGCTATTTTGGATGTAGTGAACACTATTCACAAAACTTAAGTTTAAAATGTTAAAATTTCAGACTCTGAGATATCAGCGACGTTGGGTGCTGCCGGATTCCACGTGTGCTACTTCAAGCAAGCCAGCGAACAGCTACAGGTGAGCTCTTCCAGCTGACACCACACCGTATTAGCCAAACCTCAAGAATCTCAAAAAATTACGGTCCATTTCTTTGCTTAGAAAAATACTTCTCTCTTAAACATTTTAAACTCGTTTAAACATTTTTTAAGATAAATATGTTAAAAAAGTTTTCAACATTGTGTTGACAGCAAAAAACGAGAGTAAGCCGCGGAAGGCTTAGGGCTCATTCCCACTATGTCGTGACGACGTATCGTGCAGTTTAAAGTGTCGTGGCTTGTACATTACAATGAAGTTGTTCACACATAGAACCACACGGTTGACTCTCGTTCACGACTTTTTTGACGTTGCGACGACAAACTGTCGTGATAATCATCATTCATCAGACGATAAATAAAACGTCGCGACAAAAATGTGACGACAAATAATCGCAGCTTCAAGCGATTCTGTCGTGCAAACGTGTCTAGTGGGAACAGCTAGACACGACAGTCGTTCAACGATGAAATAAACATCCACGACACAGTCACAACAGATAGTCTTGATATGAGAATAGGCTAGACGCGACAGTCGTCAAACGATAAATAAAATGTCGACGACACAATGGGAACGCGCCCTTACCTGAACTGAGTAAGTTTATTTGTAAAACGAGCGTTTTATTTTCATATTTGCAACCATCAAAGGTCAATGTCACGGAAGAAAGAAAAAAAAATGGAAATGGCATTAAGCAACATTTGTATCAAAACCGATGTCGCCACAACACTCGATGTGGTAACAAATGTGTGCGACATTTGAAAACGTAATCTCACATTAGTACTAAGATAACATAATTTTGATTGGTTATAAATTATCAAACGAAAATAGACAATAATAAAAAACTTTTGGTAAAAAAAATTGAAACTTATTTGGATCCAATAAGGTTTTATTATTACTAGTCACATAAAAGCTAACAATCCTATAGACATAAACTTCTTGGAACAAAAGCGAAAAGTTGACAATCTACAGATAGGGATGTGACATTTAACTGATATCGACATTAAGTTTCATAACTAGAGGAATATTGAACTAGTGTTGTTTTATACTTGCTATAATTAGGGTTTACCACGTAGTATATAGAGACGGCATTTAAGACAATTCTTCGAAAACTAGCGTAACTGATTTTACACACACACATTTGTTACCAAATACGCATAAAGTTTTACTACACGCAAATATTAATTAATATTAGATACGCAGGTGTGCTACAATCACAGTATTAATGATTTATTATACTGTCGTCGTACTTTCATTAACCTACTAGATTTCTAGTCAATCCGATCACTGGAAGGGTTGAAATATTAATACACAGTCATCATAAAAATCTTTATTCTCCCTGAAATATGATATATTTGTTCAACAATTACCTCTTTCTGAACCGACTGAACATGACTACACTTATAGCGTCGACGAGCTTGTCAAGAAAATGAAGGTACTTATTTCCGAAGGGGAAGAAGCGAATCATTTGTATCATGAAAACTTGACGAAAAATAACTGACAATGCTTCAGAAATGTTTTCACTATTAGATGTGTTCTATAATTTGTGAATGCGACTCATTAGTTTCATGGTATATATTACCTGATTAACCAAATAATTTATTTCTTAATTAATTTTTCGGCTGTTATTCATATGTAAGTATATAATTTAATGTGATGTCACGAAATGCCTATAGCAAATGGCGTTACATTTAGTAGGTACCCAGCTTTTGCTGCCTGTTGCTTCAGCCCATTTCTCCTTTAAAAAGGATCCGGCGGGAAACTAAAAAAATCAATACAAAAACTGCAAATGTAAATCATGCCTGTCATAAAACTAAGAACTCAAGGGAGCGAATGTGACGTATAATAAGCAAGTAGGGAGATAGGAATCATGTAGATAAGGGAAAGAAAATCTCCAATCTTATAAAGTCTTCATTTGATAATCCACGAACTTACATGCATTGTAAAATTATCGACACTGTACCTCTTCTATCTATATTTCCTTTATTTCCATTATATCGTTTTTACTTCAATTGAAAATTTAATAAAACTATTGCGAGTGTTGGGACCAAACATTTCAGTAATTAAAATTGTTAGTTTTTAAATACCCGTAAACAATTTATGTTTACACATTGGTACCTAATGCTATAATAAAAAAAATGTTGAACTAAACCAAAACCGGGTTTCTAAATACAGAGTTTCTACATATCGATAATTTGATTACAACACGCGGACCCAGAACCAAGTGTAATACGACACTAGTGCAAGCAATTCATTGAGCGTCATTCGAATTGTTCTTCTGACGGCGGCGATGGCTAGCAACCAATGTATATTGTTATTATCGAGTTGCTAGAAAATAGTTTTGTTTCGAAATTATAATATTGTATTGTTCAAAATATTAGAAAATGCAGGGTTTTAAAACTTATTGATGAAATAAAATCACTCCCGGAGTGTTTTTTAAACTTTAGCTTCTTACGCGACATGATATAATGGCACAATTCGGCGGCATATTTGTATTTTTTTTCACAAAATAATCAAGTATCACATTTGAACGACGACTGACGCGCTGTTGACACTCATATGCACGTCTGGTGATAAGCTAGGTAACGCGGACCCCGTCCACTAACCAGTCTATTACTAGTATTTATGTGGTCTGTGGTCAATGTTTACATCATTGTTCACATTGATGAATTCGTTTTGTTTAGAAAACACAGATGGCGGTACTTATAAAAATTTATGAATACAAACATGACACAGCTAGGCGGGAAATGTCCTAAACGTCACTTTGACTCATCACGTGTCTGGCGATGATATTTATAAAGTTTTAACGGCTTTGGTATGAAGCCATTCAGCCGCGTATTTGTCTTATTGTTTTTATTCTTAGTTCTTATTTTTTTATGAAGTTAGCTAACTCAACTTAGCTCACGTAGTTGCATGCAATGCCGAGCTAAGAAAATACGTAGTAAGTAGGTCAGGGTGCTGGTGAAATTACAGGCACATGGGACTTGTCAACTTACGTATCAGGGTGACGGGCGCAGTGGCAATGCCCCTCAGAACTTTGCAATTTAAAGCTCTGAGTGGCACTGTTATTGTCATGGATAGGCTACACGCTTACCATCCGGCGCACGACTTGTTATGTTATAAAAAAAAAATGGTAGTGAATATGGATACGTGCAGGAGTGAAGGACAGCAGAAAGGCGACACATTTTACATAGCCAGCGGGATCGTTGAGTTAGTTTAGTTAGCAAGGTTAGCTTCGTTCGCGGTGTGAACTGAGGTATGAAAAAATGCCCCGGCTATGTGAGCTAACCTAAGTTAGATTAGCTTCGAGCGCGGTGTGTGTTGCGCATATTATTTTTTTTATTAAAAATCTATTTTTATCCTATTAAGCACTTTATGTTATTTTATAAATGTAGAAACTCGTTAATAGCATACGAATATTCATCTTTAAGTATAACTATAATTTATCTGTAATTTTTTCCATGCCAACAGCGTACAAAGTGGGAGATCTATAGTCTTTGCTTACCTCAATAGAAGTCCAAAGGCGTGAGATATGTTTTGTTAATAATAAATGTTTATTTGAATTATTTAATTCTGATGCTTCAGGTGGTAGCAGAAATGGACACATCTTTCCGAGGCATGGAGTCAGTGGGCACCATCGGGTACCAGGTCACCATACCAAAGGCAGAGCTCGTCTTCAGAGGTTTGTTTGTTTTATTGACTTTAAATTGTTCCTTCTATTGTTTAACACTTTCTGTGCTAATCTAATAAGTAGCCATTTGTTGTAGCGTAGTGATATAACTTTGTTGTGACCCCATATAAAATAATAATATATTTATAAATCATTCTGCAGTGTATACCTAATTGAAGTCATGAGTGCGTCAAACGCGCTTTGAAATTTAGTGTCATTTTAAATAATGATGAACGATAATTACGGATTACTACAGCTATTATCCAGGAAAACGAAGTATCGGTAGAAGGCGGTACTTCTGGTTGAATGTTTCGGCCGTTTATTGGTGGTCATACATACTAACATGTCATATTGATCTGACCACTAAGAATTGTTTGTTTTGGTGGTCATATTTAGTCAGCATTAACGCTGTAAATTGTCCATTTATCTTAGTATATACCACTAATGGAACAACTCTTTTGCCTACAGGGTGTTAATGCTGACTAAATATGACCAACTAATACAAACAATTCTTATTAATCATATCAATATGACACGCTAGTATTACCACCAAAAACAGCCAATGGTTCGGCAGTAGTACCACCTCTGGCTCTTGGCTGTGACGTTAATATAAGAATGCAATTTCTGGGGCCCAGATTGTAAATTGCCTGCCCTAACCACACGTTTCTGCATCGGCGGCATTACCCCAAAGCAAAATGCCGTATGTAATTAAACAGTCAGTGCGATGCTGTCCTCCTACACATTGTCTCATTCATAGTACTGGTGCAATATCCTGGTGATTCATATCCAGCTTTTTACCTGGCTTGGACTTCCATTATAGCATTGTTTGGTTTTTATAGCTATATTTGTTCAAATCAAATCAAAACATCTTGTTCCTGGCATTTATAAATATAATTTTAATACTAGATATAAATGGAAACTCGTGTTACCGAAGTTAAGACTTCAGAGGGTTCTCGGTTCTTTTGTGGGGCAAGGTATTCCAAAAGCTGTTTTGGACTTATCCTTTGATAAGTTAAAAAATAATGTAAAGGAAACTCTGCTAAAGGATATTTATTACTCTGTTAAGGACTACATGAACGAAAAGACAGTGTGGTGTAAATGTGACATTTTCAAATGCAATGTGCTCACTTATGAATTAAAGATAATTTTGATTTTCTATAATATCTGCCACTATTTTTTTATGAAAAATTCTTCTTACCATAATTTTTTTTTATTTATTTATTTATTATACTTACTTTTAATCCAGTGAAAGTAAACAGAAATTGAAATAAAAATCTTCTTGTTCTCGTCTTTCCAGGCATGGTAGACTCAAATTGGAACATCGGAGCAGTATTGGAGAAGAAACTGCAGCCACTGCCATTCACGTTTGCCCTCTCTGGAATGGCCAACCAAGCCAAACAGCAGTTCAAGTTCGGCTGTGGCCTCATCATAGGCTAGTGATTTAGTGATAGTGATATTTACTGCAACATACTTACAACTTTACTTACATCACTAAGTAATTAAGTAAGTGTCTAGTGTGTCTGTGTTTTGGACTGTTCACCGTAACACTCCGGATATCATAATGGTGTAAGTGTTTATATAAATATTTTTATGCCACTTCCCAGTAGAACCGCTTTCTGGTGTAGTTTCAATTTTATTAATGCTTTTTGCTCAAGACTTGACTCTTTATGGGCTAGACAAAATCAAATTAATTTAGTACTAGTTTTCAAAGCTTTAATGCAAAACTACAGAAATTATGTAGTGCCCACAAAGGGACTGTCGAGAGAACTAAAGGGAACAATTCAATTCATAAATCTGTATACTCTGGTTGTACATGTGTGTATACTATGATTATACATTTGTATACTTGGTTTATTCTTGTGTTACTCAGTTCTAATGTAATACCCACCAGGGACTGAAAGTATAACCGTTACAGATATTTTAGCTTGTGCAAAATTAAACATAAAATGCACGGGGGTATGGTAAGACTTAATGTATATATTGAATAATTTGAAAACACTATAAAGTCATTGTCAAAATCTGTAGCCTAAACTGTAGACTCAGAATATGCTCATCTGCGAACTGCATTCGATTCGTATTCGTTCCTAGTCCGAGACTATACAAATCTAGAAAACTTGGACCCACTTCAGGGGGTCTACTCTCGATCTTCGTCCGAAATCCCTCCGAAACAATTACTGCCAAATAAGCAATACTTGACCAAATGAAAAGACGCGTGATGCCAATGAAGCGTCATACTGGTTTATTGTTTTTTAGTTTTGTCGAATATTACTTATTTGACTGTAATTGTTTCGGACGGATGTCGGACGGACATCGAGAGTAGCCCCCCCTGATGTCGCTTGGAATATCGCTTGAACACTTAGAGATAAAATGATCGCTGTGACATTTCGGACCGTCATTTCTCGTATTAGGAACCGTACGTTAATACGAATCGGACATAGTGCGCAAGCGCTCTTTATGCTTTGCAATCATGTGACACCTATTTGACATTTAACAGGTGTCAAGTAGTTTTATAGGAGTCCAAAATACAGATTTCTTATAAATAATAGACAATTCCTAATTCTGTCGCCAGACTTATTATATTGTAGCTTACGATATACTGTGTATACATGTATTGATTATTCATTTTATACCAAGCGTTTTTAGTATTTGTTAATCGCTATGCACCAGTGAGCATTTATTATGTGACTACGTCGCTCTAGGTCCGATTAGGTTAGATCTCGAATGACATTCAAAATAAAGGCCAACAAGGATCTTTTTGAATTTGTTAAATGACGCTGCTACATTAGGATCCAATAAAATAATCATTGGTAAACTGTCAATTTTCATTGGTTTTTGCTCTATCAAATACCCTCATAAAGAACTCCCTTTAGTTAGTGCACAGGTTTCTGATTTCAAACAATTCAATGAAAATTTTATTTTGGAGAAATTTTAGGTACCATACCTCCAAAAAGAGCTCTCATTGGATAATTATTTGTTCCATACGTCCACAGAGGGTTTTCATTGGTTGTTTTAAATCCATGCTCCTATAAAGAACTAAACCTTTAATACCGTGCCTTCAAATAGAGCTCCAATTGGTTGGTGCACAGTTGATTCTTTTTTGTAACAAATTAAAAGATCCTTGTCCTACTTTTAAGATTTTACTTAAATTTTACTTTAGTACATTTTTGTTTTAAAATAATTTTGCAATTAGGACTGCATAATTGATTAGATATTTCTATTATATAATTTGAAATGTTTATTAGTAATATGTTATTTAGTTACACTATGAATAAGAGTGCGTTCATATTTCATCGTTGATCATCTTCAATCAAGTTTCAGCGACTGTAAACGATGTCAATGTAAATGCAGCTCAATATGTAATATATATATAGCTGCGTATATATATGTGTAATGTTATATGTTCAATGCAATAGGAGTAAATGTTGACTAATAAATTTATCATGAACTTGAATCATTTAGAAAAAGTTTTTGCTCAATTGGCCTAGAGTGGCGGACAACAGAATACAATGTTGGTTTCCACCGCTATTGTTATATTTGCTGTGTACGACTTTGAACGAACTTATCTTGTTTATTGTATTGTTTTGTACACTATTCACAATCTAAACTTGACCACATTACTATGAACAGATACATCACTCTCATACAAAATCGAAAATACCTACGCTATAATAGCCTACCAAATCTGACTAATGACACCAGGCGCTCATTACGAGGAAAAAGAAACCTAAGCACGCGCACAGAGAGGTGAAAACAACGTTGCAGTCGTGCGGAGCCGAATACTCATAAATGAAAGATTTGCACGAGTACACTTGCGCCGACGTCGGCGCACTCAGCGGTAGGCACTTGTCGCATAACTTGAAGCGAGTGACGGAGCCCAATTCTATTAAATTTTGTTGTTTTCTAATGTTTTCGCTCTTGGTCTGGAATTTTCTCAATTAAAATGAACGCCGATAATAGGACAATCCGCGCAATGTGAAGCACTGAGAAATGCTAAAGGTTAAACCCCATTATTACAGAGCACGCATTAGATCAGCGTTCATACTATATCGCACGTCAAAACCAAATACTGTCGTAACTGAAACGTAGTGGAATTGAGAGAAAACAAACAAAGCGACATCTCTAGTCTTCTGCTGGTAGCTGGAAAGATACCTGGCTGAGTGAAGTAATAGATTTCTCACAGATGGTGCTACAACAGCGTCGTTAAAAACAAAAAAAATCTGCGACAAGCACATAAAAGTCTTAACGTCTCTTGACTCGCGTAGCTAAGTTGATAGTGTAATCTAACACGGGTTGCTGGAAGGCGCTGGTTCGAATCTAGCCGGATCGAAAGAGTTTTTCTTATTTATATAAATAATTAAAACAATTTCAAAATTAAAAAAAACCTAAATGGATCTTATTGCGAATAATGTGATTATTTTTATTTATACATAATACTTAATTATCCATTTATGATCGTGAGTATATAAAATGGTTTCATTCAGTATTTTTTATTTTTCAAATCGTGTTTTTTCAATTTCACAATTTTGAGTTAAGACAGTATTTTTTATTTTTTACCCTGAAACAGGCAATAATAAAAACATTTCTTTAAAAAAACGTTCGGGGCACCATTTGTTTATATGTCATTTACCTGGTATTAAATGCAACTAAATTCTGTTTGATATGGTAAAAAATATATTGAAGCATTTGAAGCAAATTCCAATGTGTGAAATCTCCAAGTACAACTCATTATGGTGTACTTTTCGTGCACTTTTCAATACTATAAGTGTTTGTTACTATAGTCTGTCTTCAAAAAAGGAGAATGAGTAAAATGACATTTTTTTAGGTAGCCAGTTTTTATAACATTTTAAATAGCCATGTTGTTATTCTCGCAGTTTATCGATAGATTGCGAAAGAAGGTAACATTGGCAAAAATATCTGTTAAAACGTTCTCTTTCGTTCGATTACTAATTGCCTTCTTTATTCTTATTTTGACAGTAGGCCTACTAGTATCAAAATCAATTTTTTACACAATATAGCCCCGCACTAGGGATACCCTGTGTCGCGGGTGCCATGGACACACACATAGACAACCATAAATTATACCAAAAATCACGAGAGTAATAAATGTAGACCATAAAAATATTTCTCCCGGCCCGGGAATCGAACCTGGGACCTCTGTGTGGCAGTTCGACATAGTAACCGTTCGACCACGGACGCAGTTAGTCATTGTAACGAAATTGGAATCGGTAGTGTCAAAACATTTATTGTAGATATTAGGTCCACCGAATCACCCATATAAATTAATATCACTGCTATTTATAATAGAACTTAACAAAATAATTAAATCTAATAAATTAAATATAATAAAATAGAGCTATTGCACCTTCTGATAATTATTTACATGATAAAGAGCTAATTTATTATTATGTAAATAGAAATGAAACACGGTTTAGCCAAAGTCGTACACAGCTACGAAAGTGTAGATAGATTATGGCGTCCTGTACATAAGAGCCTGTTGTTAAAATGTTTATTTTTAATAGAGTTATGTTAATAAATCATTTACGTGTTTTATTTACCTTGTGCACAAGTATGTGCAGAATTGTTTGCATCACGAAGCAAAAAACTAATGGACGTGTCTTCAGCCTCGATTATAGTCGCCAAAACACACATTCTCAATTTGAAACACTACAGAATCTTGATATTGATTGGTCGTAGTTTCAAATTTATAAAGAAATAAAATGTTAGGTTTTGATTTTATATTAAAATTTCAATCAATGTGCTGTCATCAAGCGGTTAGTTTCTGAACGACCACGAATTAGAGTTATTAATTTAGTTCTCCAAAAAAGAAGCGACCATATTGCAGAGATTTACTTTAAAAATGACGAGCTCAAATAGGTCTTTCGAGGTCTATAATAGGCACCAACTCCAACCTCTTCTACTGTATTAATTGTTCTGTGGTTTAAATCCTCCCGTACCCATACGATTTTATCCAAGCACCCTGTATATATCGCTGTTAATGAAATAACTAGGAAAGAAATAATGGCGATCTGGGAAGAATGTGGAAATAGATCCATTTCATTATGTGGATGATTTTTCTACATAACTGTATTTGTCAATGAAATTATTTAAATCATCGATATCTCTTGAACAAAGGAACGATTAAGATCGGCTTTTGAGGCGTTCACTAACGGGACGGCTCATGGGCTTGACAGATTTATTATTTTATTATTTATTTAACACACATCAATGACATTACTAAAGCATACAGTATTGTAAAAACCATAGCTGGTTTGACTCAATACTGGTGAGCTCATATTCTATTCTTACGCTTAATATTTATTTCACACACTTAATTCTAGCATATACCTAATTAGAACATATTGACCTTAATATTGACATATAATACAACATGTGGGTATTTCATGAAAAAATTAAACTATTTGGTACATCCGAACCTTCCGAACGCAATAAAAATTCGTACAGTCATTAAGCATCGAGCCGTGCATTCCACACTCGCGAAACCGGCCGGTCACCATATACTTTACACGGGCCATTCCCATTTCGCCTTTACAAATTACGAGAACTAATTAATTACATTATAATTTTTCTAGTATATATTTTTTAAGTACATATTTAATGCTTTTTTCGGTTATGTTATTTGGATGGTTTTTAGGATTGTTTTGAAATTCAATTATAATGCCTGAGGCTCAGTTTATATAGCGGCGGAACAGAATGGAAGCGAATTTTTGTAACGATATCGTTCCGCCGCAATATAAATTGAGCCTTAGATTTCTCACAAATGGCGGTACGCTACCGTTTTAAAGAGCGGCACCAGTTTTCAATCACTGAACCACGGCTCCTAGCTTTTATCTGAATGGCACTCAATTCCAAGGGATCTTCCGGCATCCCTACGTGCAAGCGCACACTGACTGCAATTATGCCGCGACATCCTTAAGCATGTCGAAGCATCCTTAGGCATGCCGAAGTATTCCGTCACGACATCGTGCTCGCGTCTGGCCTCTCTTCAGATCAGTCCTACCGTGCGTACCACCCCTCGCCCCTCACTGTCGCTCTCGGCCTCCCGAAGCCTGCCAAAGCTTCCCCAAGGCTGCCGAGGCATTCTGGAGGCGGCCCGGCTCGGTGAACCTACGCATTTACGTGGTTTAAAACTATAGTGAAACAAAAACTTTAGCGTACTTGGATAACAAGAATCCGTGGTAGTGACCCGCAATCTAAGTTGTTTTGAAATAAACATTGTAAATTGGTCATTCCAGCGAAAATGACACCGCGGTTCAAAAAAATAAATTACACAATTTGGTTTTATTGTACAATTAGAATACGCCCAATAAATCAAATCATTAGAAATAAATGAGATTTTTCGGATACTGTAGAATCATTCTATTTTTTGTCTTTATTAAGGCAGCCATAGTGCTGTCGTCTATGTGAAGCATTTTTTCCTACAATTTTAGCAACAATTTTCGCAGTTATTTGTGCGTCTTTCTAAAAAAGTTATTACTGTCGAAGAAAATACAATTTACGAATCATAAAACAGTGATAAGTGATTTCATGGAAGTACATATGGTAAAGAGTTATTAAAGTTTCAAGAAATACTAATTTAGGTCCCACCCGTCACAATGAAACGTATATATTTTTATTTTAACCAATAAATTTGCAATCCATTGGCATTTGCTTTTGTAAAAGTAACAATTATGCTAAGGGTCATTATTTTGGCTTGGTTGGGCATTGTGCACGTAAATAGGAATGTAAATATTAAGATTTGAAAGTGTGTCCCACCCGTCACAGCCATGGGTAGGACACACTTCTAAACGTTTTTACTTTTAATAAATGTTTGTATTTTCATGATTTCCAGTTTTTACGATGTTTACTAGATATAATAGTTACTTTAATTACAGAGTTTAATATTTGATGTGTTAAATTGTGACGATTGGGACACCATTTTGTGACAGGTGGGACAAGTTACATTTGAATACATAAAACTCTAAAAAATACACTGTTTATATGTAGATCTATCATTTGTAAGCAAACTTTTTATAATTCTTATAATTGAGACATCTTAACACATAAAAAAAGACAATTAAAAAGTGACAACATTTTTCCTGATGATTTTTAGTCAGGAATATTTTAAGATTTGAATCAGGAAATTTATGAAAAATCTGTCTCCTCTAGTTTTAACTATATATTCGAGTTAAACTTCTAAAATTTGATATATTTTGATATGACACATAATCTTCAAGGATGCGGCAGGATTTTTGAAATTTATTAATCCATTTTACTGCGTGACTTTGATTTCATGTCGTCATAGATAGTGTTTCAAGAAAAATAGTATATAATAGTAATAATAGTTCTTTAATTGTTTTTTTTAAGTTAAAATGTCTTAATAAGACAAAAATTATAAAATATTTGCTTACTAACGATGGAACTCATATTAAACAGTGTCATTTTATTAATTCTGTGCATACAATTCCCACCTGTCACAAAATCATGTCCCACCCGTCACAACTTAACATGTTAATTTCCTTAAAATTTATCGAAAGTTTTTTATTAAGTGTATACACAAAATGGAACTTTAACATTAAGAAAAACTTGCAGAACAAAATATTAATATCGAGTTCTTAGTATTGTTATACATAGGAAATGAAATTATTTTTCCGGATATAAATCGCGTATATTTGTTTTTTCCAACAAACCGACGTTTCAACCGTCAACAATAACAACGACAAGTCAACCGTGAACATGGGACCTGTAAAGGGCCGTAAACGTCGGTTTGTCTGAAAAAACAAATATACGCGATTTAAATCCGGAAAAATAGTTTCATTTCCTAAAATATTAATAGTTTGTCTTGATCTTGGCAATGAAGCCATCAACTCAAACAGCGGGTGTCGGGAGTGTCCCACCCATCTCACTTAGAAAATTAAAAGTTTTGAGTATAAATTATGTAAACAAATAGTCGCAGTTGAATTGCATATCTGGCTTCATGATATTTTCATTTTAAGTCGAATTAACCAATGGTTAGGGAAAAATTACTTACAAGTTCAAGAAAAAGGGAGTCAAAATGTCCCACCCGTCACTTTGGAATGGCCCAAATGTTAAATGTATTCAAATGTATATTTACAAGGAGCAACCCCTAGTTTCTTCATCATTCTTCTCAGAGGACTCTACCTTACGAATGAGCAGTAGAGTTTGATTGATATGATGAGGATTTCAAGTATAATTCGCGTATCTATGAAATAAAGACGACTTGAATTTTTAAAATTTTACATGCCGTTGCTAGTTTTTATAGCTTATAATGCCCTTAGGCTCAATTTATATTGCGGCGGAACGGAATAGACGCGAATTTTTGTAACGATATTGTACATAGCGTAATGAACTATATGATCAATTGTGAACTCGAGAACGCATGCCTGGATTTGAACAAGACAGGGTTAGGTTAAGCCGGCACTGTCGTTAGGAAACAGACGTGGGGAAAACCGAAAGAAAAATGATACATCTCAGGGACACCAATTTAACTTGTCATTACTACTCATTCTCTCTCTCTCTCTCTCTCATCTTAGCGTTGTCCCGGTTGCGTCCTCAGCAGGGTTGCTGCGGAGCCCGGGGTCCGCTTTCCTACTCTTTCTCCTCCACTTTGCACGGTCTTCGGCATCCTTAGTGGTGAGACCATTGGCACGCATATCACCCTTGGCGACGTCAAGCCAGCACTTCTTGGGTCTGCCCCTTCTACCGGGGCCCGGCGGAGGTGGCATAGCCAGACATTTGTTTCCCACGTAGCAAGCCGGTTTCCGTAAGATGTGGCCGTACCAACGTAGGCGGCTTTCTTGCAGTTTATCTGCAATGTCACGGACATGAAGGCTGCCGCGGATGCGGGAGTTTCTGACACGGTCTTTCCGTGAAACTCCACACATCCAGCGCAGCATCTTCATTTCCGTGACACGCAGCTCCTGCTTATGACGCTCAAGTACGGGCCACGTTTCACTGCCATATAAAAGGACAGGCCTAATGATGGATTTATAGACCTGTCCTTTCAGCTTAACCGGCATCTTGGGGTCACAAATTACACCAGTCACCTCACGCCACTTTGCCCAAGCGGCTGCGATTCGGGCTCTGACGTCGCAGTCGATGTCTCCGGACGCGCTAAGTACAGATCCCAAGTATTTAAACTGGCCCGTAGGCTCGACCGCGTCTTCGCCTATGCGTACGGGTAGGGGATCTGTAGCGTTGCAGACCATGTACTCAGTCTTCGCCACATTTAGTCTCAAACCGCCGTTCTCAAGCGACTCCTTCCACACATTCACTCGTCGTACCAGTCTCCCTCTATCCGCATCCGCCAGCGCGATATCGTCAGCGTACATAAGCATCCACGGGGGTTGCTCATGCGTGTCTCGGATGGAGCTTGAGACCTCGTCTAATATCACGCTGAACAGATAGGGACTGAGAACTGAGCCCTGGTGAACTCCGACTGTGACAGGGAAGGGTTTAGTGTCACCAACAGCAGTCCTAACCATGGATTCGGAATCGCGGTACATGTCTCGGATGATGTCAATATAAGCTTCTGGTACCCCTTTGGATCTCAGTGCCCACCAGATCATTACACGGGGGATACAGTCGAAGGCCTTCTGCATGTCAAGAAACATGAAATGCAGAGGCGTATTCTTCAATCTGTATTTCTCCATGATGACCCTTAGGGCAAAAACAGGATCCATGGTCCCAAGACCAGGCCGAAACCCATATTGACCCTCCGAGACAGCACTCTCCTGTCGGATCCGAGAGTCTATTATACGCTCGAAGAGCTTCATGGTGTGGGACATGACCTTTATGCCCCGATAATCGCCACACTCCTGCACCGATCCCTTCCCTTTGAAGACTGGAGTGATAATACTCAGTCTCCATTGGTTAGGGATTTTACCGGTGAGGAGCACGCGATTAAAGAGGCCGGTAAGGATGCCCACACCACGGGGACCCATTGCCTTCCAGGCCTCGATGGGAACCCCATCGGCTCCGACAGCTTTCCGATTCTTCATGCGACGAAGAGCTAAGTGGACTTCCTCAGGCGTTACCGGTCGCACTAGTCCCTGATTCGGAGGGAGGACCGGTGGCTGCACCTCTCTGTGCTGCTGATTCAGCAGCTCGTGGAAATATGAGCGCCATCTCTCCTTCACCGCGTCGACCTCGCATATAAGGTTGCCATGAGGGTCTTTAATGCAGCGACACTTGGAAATATCTTGTGCCGCTAAGACCCTCGAACGTGCCAGCTTAAAGATAAGCTTCTGCCCCTCAGACGATTCCAACTTGTCATACAACGGCTGCAAGTGGTCCCGTCTGGCTCTGGCTACAGCTTTCTTAGCGGCACGTTTGGCATCCCTATATGCGTCGCGGTCTTCAGAAGATTCGGACGCTTGCCACGTTTTGAAGAGGGCTTTCTTCACCCTCACCTCCCTCTGGACTGTGTCGTTCCACCACCAAGTTTCTTTGTCACATTTGCGACCACCCTTGGACAAGCCCAGCACCGCTTTCGCCGCCTCAGATATGGCAGCCTGAATGTTGTCCCAGTGGTTCTGGACTAGATCACCTTCAGTGTCGGCGCATTTATCGCCGATCGCTGAGATGAACTCCTGGGACGTGGTACTATCAAGCCGCCACCATCTGATTTGGCGTCGGCAGCGCTCAGCGGGCTTGTCGGCCGGCTTTACGCAGAGATCCATGACAAGAAGACGGTGTTGCGCAGTGAGACTCTCACCTGGTATGACCTTGCAGTTGGCCACTTTGCTGACATGGTGTCTCCTGGTGAGTAGGAAATCGATTTGGGTGGCGTGTCCGCCGCTCTTATAGGTGATTAAATGCTCGGGGTTCTTTTTAAAGAACGTGTTCACGATGGCGAGATCGGCCGCCGCACACGTTGTGAGGATGTCTCCTCCCTCCGCGTTGCGACTGCCGTACCCGTAGCCACCGTGGATCCGCTCGAACCCTTCACACGCCTCACCCACATGACCGTTCAGGTCGCCACCCAAGACGACTGCCTGAGACAAAGGAATGGCACTCAGCACTTCCCCGAGTTGATCCCAGAACCTCGCCCTGTCCGTGTCGCTGCAACCGGCCTGAGGTGCGTAGGCGCCTATCAAGTGGGTCACGACCCCTTCGATAAGCACCCTCACTACCATAAGCCGGTCGCTAAAGCGTTTCACTTCCAGGACGTGATCGTGAAACTCCTCGGAGAGCACCACGGCCACCCCGTTCACGCCCCCAGGAGCACCGGTGTAGATCAGCTTGTAGCCATTCCCAATGAGCCGGGATCTGCTGCCTTTCCACCGAGTCTCCTGCAGGAACGCCACGGCGACCCTCCGCCTGGAAAGCACGTCTGCTAGCTCCCTCGCGCGTCCAGTCAGCGTGCCAATGTTCCACGTGGCAAAGCGGAGCTTCCTGTGATGGGTAGGGGCTCGCCTCTTTAACCGTGCCCACCCTTGACACGGTAGCCCTAGTCCACTTGCCACAGAAGTCGGGCGAGGCTCCTGCGCGCCGTTTTGCGGCGGCGCCCTATCCCTATGCTATATCCTTCTGTTGACTTCCATAAGTTGATGTGGCGGTGTTGGTTTTTACGGGAGCGACTGCCGTCTGACCTCCCAACCCCCGAAAGGGAAAACCCCTCGCTAGAGCCTCGTCCGTCTATCAGCAGGCGCACCACTTGCAGGTGAGGTTAGCTTGGGCTCCAAGATGTAGGTGGAGCCCCCAAAACGCCCCCATTACTACTACTCATTCGTAGCTCAGATTCCCCGTTAAAAGCTTATTTACTTTTCCTTGGTTTTTTTAATGTTTGACGGCCATCAATGTCGCTAATCAATGCATTCTTCTGTCCCCCAGAACGGCCTAGCCAATCCCTCGGGGGATCTTGATGAACTCCGCATCAGAATCCCTTTAAAGTAAACAAATGTATGTAAAGTTCAGTCAACTCGATACAATAAATAATTATTTTATGTAATATCACATTATATATTAATAACTATTTAAACAATAATAACTATTTATTTTATCGGGTTGTGGCACTATCATAGACAAAATAAAACCACCACTAAGTTTAAAAATAACGTAAGTTTATTACATGTAATGAAATAAAAATAGAATAATATAAACTTTTATTCAGGCGTGGAGTATAATCGATACTGCGCCCGTACGGGCAATGACATCATAAATCATTATTTTGGTACATCGTGAATGATTCAATCCATAAGTTTTAACCTCTGGCACTATCATTAATGAATTGGACCATTATAGTTTTAACCTCTGGCACTATCATTAATGAATCGGACCGTTATAGTCTTAACCTCTGGCACTATCATTAATGAATCGGACCGTTATAGTTTTATCCTCTGGCACTATCATTAATTAATCGAGCCATTATAGTTTTGACCTCTGGCACTATCATTAATGAATCGGAACATTAGTTTTAAACCTCTGGTACTATACTTAGTATTTTACTTAACAGTGAGGATTTCGTTTTTGTAGACAATCTGATCGATTTTTAAGTTTCCGTGCTCAAGTGTAATGTTTGGTGTTATGTCTACGTTACAGCTGTGATTAAAAACTTTCAAAATTATGGGCAAAGATTTTTAAATTTTTTTTCAATGTGCACACACAATCTATGGCATAAATGAGGTATTTTTCCAACAAGGAGACGCGAGTTTCTCCTTATGCCGTATCTGACAATTTGGTCGACATATCCTCCAAAGGCGTACTTACACGAGCGTCAAAATTAATATAATATGTAAAGTGATTCAAACCCAGACGATCTTATTCCTATAATCACTTAAACGCCAAGTGTACGTTGTAGTGGAAACGTCGAACTTGGATTGTGCTACCCTCCTGTATGACCATATGATGACCATGACCATAGGGTATCTAGAGAAATACTTTAAAAATTCTCAGTCGCGTTTTTTCAAAGTCACTTGGGCCTGGAACATATTTAAGTACATTTTAATGTACACATTGGGCGTTTAGTGCTTTTTCCACTGTAATTTGCTGGGTACTAATTTATGTCTATTTATCTATATTTTATATATAGCTCTGCTATTACAATAGCGTTGTAACTCAAAATACGTGAAATTTAAGATTATACTATTTCTGAACGTAAAATTTTAATTCTCTATACGCCAATAAAAGCGTCGCTAGAACAATGTAAGAAACAATTTGAAGGATATCTACTTAATTCAAAATGGAACAAACTTTTTGAGAGCTAGCTTTAGACAAAACAATCCTTACTCAGAAATATGAAATTATTTTTTATTGTAGATAATTTGGCAAATAGAAAATTGTTTAGATATATAATTTTTTTATTTATATTATATACAATTATTTTTGTGAAATTACTCCACTATTTTGTTAGAATTATTAATACAAAGAACGAACACTAAGAAAAAAACCTTCGATCGGGCTGGATTCGAACCAACGTCTTCCAGCAAACCGTGCCAAACGCTATTCCAACTACACCACCGAACAAACCAGCGAACCTTACGAATGTTTCTGTGTGCTTGTTGCTGATATTTGGTTTTGTTTTTAAGCTCCATGTGTGATCTATTTCTTCAGTTGTATCCTATACATAAATATGTGAATAATCTTTCACGGGAAGAGTAATTTGTTTTTCATGGATTCTGAAAAATTACACTTTTTGTGTTATTACACTATTGTATTAACAGTGCCTAAGAAGTGATATACAAAAAATAATTTGCCCCGAAAAGAGAAAATAAAGATCGCGTCTCTTGTGGCCTTAAAAACGCGCATTTAATAAAACATTTAATAACCTTTGCCTTTTACACGCATAAACGACATAACTAAACAATATATACCACAGCAATTTTGTATATTCTAACCCGGAGTGCGTAAAGCTACAACGATGTTGTTGCATACAACTCGATCGAACTTGTTAAGATTAAACTAATAATTTTTTTTTTAGTTCTCCTTATACCAAAATATATTATTATGGCTGAGTTATAATCTGAAGATACATAAAATGTCTATATAGGCAGGCAAGACAAACCGCAGTGCATTGTAGTGTTTGCAAAGTAATTAGTCAATCAGATACACAACCGAATTATTTTCAATCTATGCTAGTTGGCAATGAGCATGCATATTGCATCAAAAACTTGTCATTTTCGTTGCAACACACTTGTAGTTTATTTACTATACAGGAAGAGGTCTGAGGCCCGTAATTAAAGAAGTTTGTTTACTGTAAAATAAATGTAAATAAAAATATTTGACAACGTTACATACTGATCCCAAAGTAGCTAAAGCACTTGTGCTATGGAAATCGGAAACCAGACCCGAGACAATATAGAAAAATTAGTTTTCCACATTGACCCGGCCGGTCATCGAACCTGGAACCTCAAGAGATGGCGACTCCATGAAAATGCAAGCAGAGCATTGAGGTTTTCATCATAATAAAACCTAATGGTTCGCATTTAAAATTGGTTTTTCTACAGAAGCTCTTGTATATTGTTTGTCACTTTTGACGTCCATTGTTGGACTGAGAGACCATGAGTTGATTATCTCGGTCGTTGTGGACGACTTTACCAAATTGATGTAATAAAAAGAGCCATTGGACTTTGCCATGCCTTAAAAAAAACAAGAACATTTGCATAATAATATTTTTGAGTATTTATTTATATATTTTTTTTGTGTATACAAAGAGAGTCGTAGATCAATCGAATCTTATCAATATTTTAACTATTACACCTATATTATAAGACTCATTGTCGCTTAACATCAGATAATATTATAGCCAAACGTTCGTCTATTTTACTTTTTTTAATCCATCAAACCTCTTCCTATAATAAGTGACTTTGTCCTAGAAAACAGATGTCATCTTGGTTCAATAAATAGAAATATATTAAGTACAACAACGTGTAGTACTATGCGCCCGACTGTGATAATGACAAACTTTGTATGAAGTCATTCTACGACACACAACGATTTCTTTTACATGCATCTTTTATAATATATATAATTCGTGTTATATCTATCATTAACCTAGACTTAACAATTAATACGATTGCAACACTTAAAGTTTCGCAACGTGTCATTTCGAGAGATCTGTTATGTAGTTTCTTTTTTATTTCAATTTTGAAGTGTTATTTTTGTTATTTTCGTTACAATTCTTGATATGTCATGTAGTTTTTCTCGATGATTTTTTTTAAATTCTTATGTCATGGTGATAGATCGCACCCTTGGCATAATAAAGCGACATACTTTTATCACATGAAGGTCATAAAATAACACAAAACACATCAATTAAATTTAAGCATAATAAAGTTATCAACTTTAGTTAAATCTCCCGAAGAGTTATCATTTTGAAGATATGGACTTATTACACCAAAGGCGCGAGATTACAAGCAATTCCTAAATTTTATCTTAAAGTAATCTAAAACAATGAATGATATTGACTAATAGTTAAAAGTTTAACCATTATCATTCCAAATAATAAGGTTTTTAGATAAATGAAAACTGAAAGCTGAGATTCTGCTCCACTTGCAGGTCAGTCCATGCCCTATGATGCCTGATTTTTAACATTACTAGCATTTGTGAACCGATTTTGATGAATCTTTTTTTGTTGGAAAGAGGGTACCCCAGTATTGGTCCAATATAAATTTGAAGGAAATATTCCACCTCTAAAGGTGTCAAATTAGGGGATGAAATCGTTTTCGCGCACTTTCCGGTAACCAATTTCAATAAAACTTGGCAAATTAATGTAACTCCACGAACTTTTGACGTCCGTTTTTTTTATAAAAGGTTATGATCTAACCGACAATTTGGTTCTGGTTAGATAAGCGTGAAAAAAAGTGTTAAACAAATTAAATTTTTTATTGAATTAATATCCAATTACTTTTTGTGTAATTACTACACTAGTTTGTTATAATTATTAATACAAAGATGTGAAAATCTATGAAAGTATTTTGTTAAACTACTCTCATTAACCAGTGTGCCGTAAAATACATTTTGGCATGACGTTCTTATTGCACGATATTTAAAGAAACTTTTTATTGATCTTTTACATAATACTTACTTAAATACAGATAACCATAAATGTTTAAGAAGGTTCTCAGAACCAATCGGCTCGGGGGTCAGGTTCCTTAGGCCATCGACTGTACACAGACCTCTTGTGGATAGTCTTAAAATATTGAATCATCTGTGTTAATCATTAAGTTACCTAAAGCTCCTTAAAAATAACACTTCAAAATGTTAAGTTTTTTTTTAAATTTTGGCAGGATTAATTAGCATTAGATTAGTAAAGACATATTGCTATTTGAAATTAACATGAGCGCAGACTAAAAAGGCGTGGTTTCCTTATACATAATTCGGAGTTGATGTTTACTGGTGCAATTTTTAAAACCAATTAAATTATAATTGGACCTGGAACTACGCTCTTTTAAACATTAATAACAAAAGTATTTCTTCATCAAATTATTGGGTAAAAAAATAAATAAAAGACCTACGAAGTTTTCATGCAGGTATTGAAAACCATTTGACACTTTATTGGCGAAGCGATGGTTGCTTACATATTATTCAGCATAATTAGCAATTATTCTAACAAATTTGCTTTTTTATTGCTTTGCCTTCCGCCAAATACTGGGTTATTTGTAAACACTAACAACCTCGCATTATTACATTACTAACATCATAAAAAACAACTTCTCTCCCAATGACTTTTAAAATTATGCAGTAGCAAATTAAATATTAGACAACACCAGATACATATATGTGATAGTGAATATCTCGTATGCGATTTGTAGTTAGCATTTTTATTGGTTAAATTATACCTCTTTCACATACTATATTAATTTATATTTCGATACTTCCTCTGTAAGTTGTTGTACGTCAAAACACCATCTTTTGCTTTTTAACTTAAATATTTTATGTATATTATAGATTCCATATTTAAAAGTAAAGAAATCACTTAGCGTTGTATTTACTTTGAAACTTGGAACCTATGATACCCATAAAAAAAGGATATGTTATTAAAATTAAAAAGCAAAAAAAAAAAATGGTATCTTGACTTAAAACAATTTACGTGGGAGGTATCGATTTGAGCAACGAATTTATACGTTTTTATTCAACAAAAATCAGTAAAAACGAACTATGTGAATAACGCGTATGCGGTGTGGTCACTCTAAGGCGACGATACGTTGCTCTAATTCCAAAGTAAAGCACTTCTGTCATGGAAAGAACGACGGTACCACAAACACCTAGACCCGAGACAATATAGAAGTTATTTTTTCTACATTGCTCGGTCGGGGATTGAAACCGAGACCAAGTCACTCGACCACGCGGAGAAATAGTGCAGGGGAGGACCCTTGCACGTTGGCTGTGTCTATACAATGTCAGATAGTACAACAAAAACTTAACACATGATAAACCCTCTATGATGTGTTCAAAAATCGCAAATCACGACCAGCATAACGATAAACTGTTTTGTTAGAACAAATTTCTCATAATTCATAATAACATCAAATTCGATTTTATTATTACATTCAAATTTCGAACATCTCTGAAAAACAAAACAATTTGATTCGATCTCAATTCTAATATCAGTCGAGAAGAAGTTTTATTCGAAATTAAATGTCAATAGCAAACAATTTTGACAAATCTCTCTCTCACGTTACTTGATATCGAACGATATGATAGTTGAGGCCGACTCTAGTTTGTATATGAATTTAAAAAAAAACTACGGTCGCGTGGCATGCGTGAGAAATAAGTGTTTTTGCATTATTTTACTAATAATTACTGCTAAAAGCTCTGTTCAGTGCCGGTCGTAACATACTGTTCCTGAGTACATCATAGATAGCTTATAATACGTATATAGATAAAGCAGTGTATGTAACTGTACTTAATTAGGCATTAAAACACTCGTGAGATGTTTTATGATGTTCTTTAATCCACACTCGTATTTTAATGACTTTCTTTATGTAATAGTCACATAAACCTCTATTTTGGTTAATTTATTGTCTTGTAAATGGAATAAAAGTTGTTAATAGTGATGTTAGTCCTTTGAGGTTGTAAAAACAAATAACCCTGTATAAATTGTAAGTTAAAAAGATGTTACACAGATAGAAAAACGTTTACATAGATGCCTAGATAAATGAGTCTGATGATGGTGAAATACATAGAAGATAAATACTTTCTTAAACTTTTACGGTGTGCAATAACTACAACCAGAGATGGGCAGCGGGTAAAAACCCTATCAACCCGCCCGGGTTTTAACCCATTTCGAAAAGTGGCAACTCCGC
This sequence comes from Hyposmocoma kahamanoa, assembly GCF_003589595.1. Taxonomy (NCBI): domain Eukaryota; kingdom Metazoa; phylum Arthropoda; class Insecta; order Lepidoptera; family Cosmopterigidae; genus Hyposmocoma; species Hyposmocoma kahamanoa. The sequence continues at coordinate 2,035,375 of NW_020653766.1, forward strand.
ACAATACCCACCTTGCAATTCTGTGGATTCTCACAGCTAAGGATGCATATTACGATTCGATGTTTATGAAGATCGATTTAAGTGCATACGATCTATCAAATTTTTTGTATCCATTCATTTCAATGCGAGTATCGTTTAGATCAGAAAACAATGAACCGGTCATTCTCGGATTAGTGTTCACTATCTAATTTCCGTGGCAATTTTTATTGTTTAAGTATTCGATTTTTTATCGTGCAATATTAGATTATTGTATCGTGAAATATGATTTAATAATTACACGATAATATACTTGAATAATTAAATAATAAAAATTGCCACGGAAATTAGATAGTGAACAGTAGTCCGAGAATGACCGAAACATTATCGTTCAATTTGAAGAAAACTCGATTAAGAATAAATATTTAATGGGTTTTAACCCGATTTGAATCCGGGTTAAAACCCGGGCGCCCATCTCTGGCTACAACTTAAAATGCGTTTATACTATAAACATATCACTTTAGAAAAATTATATATTACAAAATTAGGCGATTTCAATTGTGTAGTGCGACAATTTACATCTTTATTGCATTTTTTTGTAGATGTATTTATTATTAAAACGTACGGGGCAATTATTACATATTATTATCTCCAAAAACAATGTACATTATACACACGACTTTAGCAAAAAGTATTTTAAAAACAGACGATACAACAATGCATGTGAAATTGATTGCGTTTAAAGAATAATTGTAAAAGCAATTAACAAAAAGCAATTGTACTAAGTACAGTGCATGGCCCAAACATCTTTCTTACATTTAAATTGTCAATCGCTTCTTTGTAACGAATAGGGCAGACTCAAAAGTCCAATTAGCTAACGGATTGAACAATGATTATCTACTATTGGATGAGGTGATTGACCCCCCATTAATACGAATAAAACAAGGACAGGCGGAGAAAATTTCAAACGGATCCGACGTCGACAAGCGCCCGACGGCGACTGACGGGGCAGCGTACGGTACGTCGGATCAATTTGCAAATTTTGGGATAAATTTGAATCTAATAACTACAGAGCGTCAGTTGAAAACATTTGCAGGTTCTCTGTAGTACTTAAAGAGAAATATCTCCATATAAAAATTATGTACAAGTTAGACATTTTATTCTTAAAGACTGTTTTCGGGATTTTATTATGATTGGATAATAGTGATAAAGTACATTTTTTAGACAATATCCTAAGTGTCTTTATATTTTTTGTAAGATTTGATATAGCAAAACAATTTTTCCCGTTTCTCCTCCGGTGACGTTGGTGTAACACAAAATAAGTGATTTTTTTGACGACGCCATCACACATTTCACATAAAAAACTAGGTGCATATAAACGAAGCGATTGTTCTTAATGTTGGAAAGTATGCTTTAAGGCCATGAACGTATGATACGATTTCAATTATCTACCCTCTTTTCTGAATTGACACATGTATAACAGACAAGATCACAGTTATTATTGTTGGTTTTCGGCGTTTCGCAAAACAATATTCAAAATGTCGCTTAGAAACGCCGTTACTTTCATATTTCAATTTCAAAATAAACCCTTTCAAATGGAAGCATAGACATTCTAAACTTTCCAGTGTTGCCATCAACGTATATACAGTAGAATTCACAGTAGCCAAAGTCAGAGGGGTTAAAAACACATAAAAACATGACACATCATTCGTTTAAAAATTAACTCTATGATAAAAAAAATTAAATACCTATGAGATATAAAGTGATGACTGTAGCCTGTAGGCTTTGATAGATTTAAGTTGGATTTATACTATGGGGGACAGATTATAGAATATTTACAAAATGCTAACTCGCCCGCTCGGTGTCGCCAGTTTTTTTCAATACGATGAAATCGTGACATATCTTATTAATTTTACCAAATATTGTTAGCTCTACATACGTATTTAAAATCTAGTAAATGTTCGTAAATAAGACGTATCCTACGAGTTTTTTTGTTACTTTCCAAGCCGATCTACCATTCTATTTATCTCGCGATTGAAACTTTGGCTTCATAGAAAGATTTTTTAAAGTTTCTTAGTTAGATACCTTCGCAAAAGCCAAAAGATCAAACTAGAGCACATACTTTTGAAGTTACGCCAAAAAATATTGTGAACACTTTTTTCCCTATCATATTTCTAACTCTAAGCGTAAAGAGACTATTCAATGACAAGCCATAGACAATCCTATCCAATAACACTTCCAACAACACACCGACGACTAAAATATTTTAAAATACGAATTTCGAGTGATTATTTCATAATCATGCAATGCACGCTACCATAGATTCGGTTTTGTTTAATTCTCCTCGATCTTAAAGCACATTTTATGTCATTTGCCATGTCCGCTGCCTTTGTTTTTAATGAGCAGACACTAAATTAACATTCTAAAATTGGCAATTCGTGGTCCATAAAATATAATTCTGTATTTTACATAATCGTACAGGCAGCAAACACGGCGGCTTTAAAAATACAGTTTCTTTGTATATAACTGGCTGTTTTATTATCATTCGTTGCCAATTTGTCTATGGTCTATTTAGAATTACCGCAACAGACGTGAATAAAAAAACAATAGGTACCAGTCAAATTTTTAAATTTTGAACACCAACAATTCGAATGCAAACGGTGAATCTGTCATTTTAAATTCGAATCTCAATCAACCAATCAGAAAAATGTAACCATAGACAACGGACAATTATTCAAATAGGGCAGTGAGCGGGCGAGCGAGTTTAGTGTACTTGCGTTATAACTCCATGTCCTGAGCTTCGTCATCACTGAACGCGCTCATAGAGCTTTCGGTGTCGCTTGCGTTGTTATTCGCGGTGCCGTTGGAGGGCTTGGAACCGCTGGAGGCTGATGCGCCACCCATGCCTGTGATGGCGTCTTTTTCTAAAAGTGCCTCTTCAGTTGCGAATCTTCGGACGTAATCTGAAACATTTAATTGTTGATAAAATATAATGGTTCGAATCTTTGTGGCGGTACGTGTGACTAATTTTAATTACAATTTACGCGCATTTGTGAATGTTTATAGGAAGATCATTTACTCGCTGCAGACTCGGTCATAAATAATTAAAGCGGGACAGTGATATTGCGGTTTCTCTCTCGCCTACTTAGTGACGCGCCTGTTATCGATAAAAACAAATGAGTCACTAAGGGCGCGTAGCGGCAAGGGCAGTCCGTGCAGTACCTTATGAGTAATTTATTACCAAATTATTTAAACATAGCAACCATTTTATTATTACAACATTGTCCCTATCTACTGACCCGAGAAATAGGGTTTTCCGTAGAGATTACGGGCTCGACGGCAAGACCAGGGTACGGCGGGCGTCCGAGTCAAGTGATACGCCTTTGCGTCTCTGGCGGACCCGGACTTGGGTAAGGACTCGCTGGAGTATGTGGTTAGCTGCAGAGACGGACATGTTTGTTTGCCCCGGTTTTGCTTGTGCCGGTTTTGTCCGTCTCGTGAGCAGCTAGCGCGTCTTAGTAGCGGTCTAGTTGAGGGCCTGAAGTGAGTTGCCCTTTGAGTTGGAAGCTATGTCCGGACATTGTCGCAGGACACTGCAACTGGCATCTCCGGCACTAGCCCGAAGAGCTAGTAGAGGATAAGCTAGATATCCTCCGGTCCCTCCCGCCGCTTAGGTTATTGGGAACTGGAGAGACGTCGTTTTTCGGCGTCGGGAAGTGAGCGTGTCTTGCAGCTCCGCCACCAATGAGGATATTTGGTAGTGGCCTCAGAGTCGACGGCTTAGCGGTGGCAACCGCTAGTTGTGCAATGCGCAACGGGAAGTGAGGGTGCCTACAGCTCCGGTACCTATCTGGAAAATAGGGAGGGTACGGTACGTGCACCTGGGGCGGCTCACCCGAGGCACTAGCCTCTCGAAGAACCGGATGAAGTCAAGTGACAGAGGTCGGTGACAATCCTGTGCACTGGCTGATCTGGAGTCAGAACCTGAACTTGTTAGGTTCCTGTGCGCGCACAGGTTATAGTGTCCTTCTCGTATGCCGTATGCCCTAAGGGTAGGTAGAGAGGGTCACTATAATCAAAACTAACGTAGAAAGATATGGTGTTGTTTGAACATTGTTCTGGCACAATGGATAGTACCCGTCGGAATTAATATTACGGCTCAAACACGTGTTGTTATAAACAATGTGCTATAATTATACATTATCTTTTATTTCCAGTCCTACTTCACTATTACAACAAAATTTGAAATTATCGATAGCATTTATCGAGTGCAGTATGTCACGACCATACGCTTAAACAAAAGGTCAGTACCTGCTCGTACCCTACTAGTAAGTGATTGGCAGAGAGAGTGCAAGATCGCTGTCCCGCTCCGGTAATTTATGTCCTAATCTGCAGCGAGTAAATAATCTTTTATAGTAGCAATACCGCTCGCTAATAGTGAAGAAGTGACGGTTCACTTTGGAAAACGTGTGAACACCCAACCCTTCTCCTTTGACGCCCGTAGCTTGCAGTGGGACGTGTAAGGAAAATGATTGTGACAAACAAAACAAGAAGACGAAAAAGACCAGGTTTTCAGACTCACGTCTACGGACTCAACTGTTTGACCTTACCATTCTTGACATTTAAATAATAATAATAATAATAACGCTCACACTCAACATAGCCCCGCACTAGGGAAACCCTGTGTCGCGGGTGCCATGGACACACACATAGACAACCACAAATTACACCCAAACTCACGAGAGAAATAAATGTAGGCCATACAAACATTTCTCCCGGCCCCGGAATCGAACCTGGGACCTCTGTGTGGCAGTCCGGCATGGTAACCGTTCGGCCACGGAGGCAGTTAAATGTATATTAAATGTATGTAAAATGTACAGGTAGTCTGGTTCGTACATAGTTGCTCGCCTGACCAACTGCCATCGTCAACCCACTTTATGCGTCCCACTGCTGGGCACAGATCTCCCCTAATGCGAAGTACAGGCCATAGTCCGCAACTCTAGCCTAATATGGGTTGATGACTTCACACGTTTTCAGAAGATTGTGAACCCTCTGCGGTGTGCAAGTTTCATCACGACGTTATTCTTTACCAAAAAACTCATGGTAAATTTCAAATTAAATCAACTCCGAAAACTCAGAGGTGCGAGTCTGGATACGAACTCGCGGCCTCTGCTGGAGAGGCGGTAGGTACTGCCCACCGTACCTATTTCTGCCGCCAAGCAGTAATGTGAACACTACTGCGTTCCGGTTTCAAAGGGTTAACGATGCTGGTGAAATTATAGGCACATGGGACTTGTCAACTTATGTCGCAGGGTGTCGGGCGCTGTACCAATGATTTTTTTAATATCAACTGGGGGCCTACCACAACCTTTTAGAACAGTATTACTTTAACATTATATTGACTGTTAGTACCATAATGAGCTTAAAGTGTAATGCTAGTGTTCAAGGGGCACTGGGTCACCCAGTCGCTTAAAGATGATATGGACTTAGAGAGGGAACGTAGGGCGCTGGCTGTTAGAAGTAATATGTTGATCCGTATATTTGCAAGGTGTACAGTAAAAGTGAAAGTCACCTTATTTAAAACCTACTGCCAATCATTTTATGCCTGCATTTTGTGGACGGCATTTACTCAAAAGGCATACAGCGCCCTACGTGTCCAATATAATAATGCATTCAGGATGCTGTTGGGGCTGCCGCGCTACTGCAGCGCGTCAGCAGTGTTCGCAGAAGCCTTTACGGATAGCTTCCAATCCATTTTAAGAAAGCGACAAGCCTCCCTAATGCAGCGGGTGCGCGCCAGTACCAACAGCCTCCTTACTACAGTAGCAAATAGAGTTGATGGTCCTTTCAATGAACGTCTCAACTCGTTGCATGTAGTGCCCTCTAAGTGGGCTGTAAAATTAAAGTACTCGTAAATATGTACATAAGTAAATGTCATGTAATAAAGTAAACAATGTAAATTACTAACATAGTTTATAAATCTGTTACTAACTATATATGGATTCAGGTCCGAAATAAATGCTTATTATTATTATTATTATAAAGTAAGCTTATTATAATGCTAAAACTATGATCTTTTATTGGCAGCTTTGTGACTATTCATTCACTCAGTTCTTTTACTTAGAACTTTAACATTAAAGTAATATTGTTCTTATGTCAAATTTAGCAATCTTAAAATAATTACACGTATGCAATGGAAACAATATTATTACCGAATTTATTGCCTAAATGTTGATTTGTAAAACGACGTAATTTTAATAGATTTCTTTATTACATACTTTACATGTTTTGGCAGTTAAAATTCTCTGAATGTAAAAAATATTAAGTACTTTAACATTATACTACGATAGGATGATTCGGAACACCAAACAAGAAAGTGATGGCATTATATACTTCATATAGCGTTATTTATTTCCTATTCTTAGTAAGGAATAGACAATATTGAGAAATCATTCGTTCTTTCAGTCACTTTAGAAATAATACATTACTTGGTTGATTGGTTTGTCATGGTACGTACTTGAGTAATATTATAATAAGCTTAATATACTTGCATTGAAATAAGGTTGTTTTTTGAAAGGTTATGGTAGGCCCCCTGAACTAAATAGAACACGCATAGAATAACGTAATACATTTTTGAAATGGCTTTAACGTCGAGCACGGGAAAAATTTTAATTCAAGCTGAGGTAGAATAGACTCTCAAGTATCATGTGATATACGACAGTTACTGTAGGCACGATTGTAGTCTTTGTTTCCCTGTTAGATTCTCCCACCAGGAACTCACCTGAAACCTTCTTTTTGTACTCCTCAGGCTTGTGGAGGTACATGGCGGCCGCGTCGCCGTTGAGCGGGTCGATGGGATTCGGGTATGTCAGCAGCTGCGGCAGGAATGACTCGAAAATGTTCGACAGGTCTGGAACGAGAGAGACACCTTGAGCTGTTTCAAGTAATACGACGAAAGGGAAAATTCGTTGCTAACAGAGCTGTTGCTAACCTTAACATCAGCAGATGTTGATGTGGTTGCTGACTTTATACATACATACGTATCATCACGCCTGTCTCCCGCCGGGGCAGGCAGACCCTATGGATCTCCACTGATTTTATTATTTCATTTATTACTCCACAAAGTCTGCGGAAATTATGGAGTATGTTCACGATCACGCGACATGAATAGACAACCTGACCAGACATAAATTACCACGTGACTACTATACAGCAGTGCACTGACCGAATAGCAATGTGCAAGACCAGCCTGCTGAGTAGACGTTTCCTTTGTTTTATATTTAAAAATTATATTGTAGATATACACGCACACATGTAAATAGAATTTGAATAAATAGTCTAATTTTTAGAAATAAAGATCTCTTTGAATCCAGACATCAACGCTGTCTCATTGACGACGAGGGAACTCTCCTGACTACAGTATCCTCTCACTGCGGCCAAGAGACCTTTAGCCGTCAGCTTATCTGATCAATCTTGTGAGTCTGTGCGACTGGCAATGAGAAAATCCACTGCTTGCACCCCTTACCCTTCCCACCTTCCGTCTCTTCTTAGGTCGCACGGTAACAGGCTTCGTCTACCTATCTATATAGGTATATATAGTAGCGCATGGTTAGGGCTAGGCTAGACGGTTACCGGACACCCTCGTTGCGTCACACGTCGCGGTCCATACGTGTAAATAAATAAATAGTGTCAGTGTTTTATTATATTATTATGTATGTTAGTCTACAAGGTGTGTATTTATGGGTTTTTGCAACCTGAATATATAAATATAAATAAATAAATAAAAAATATTTATCTATAGAGTTCTTAGGTTTTCGCGATTGTTACACATTGGAAATGAAACTATTTTTTCCGGATTTAAATCGCGTATATTTGTTTTTTCAAACAAACCAACGTTTCGGGCCTTTTACAGGTGCCATGGTCACGGTTGACTGAGGTGGTACAGTCGACCAGTTATGTCTAATATATTTTTGACCAGTTATGGCAAACCACCCTGTTTTTTCACAATAATTACAAAAGTTATTAATAAAACACCTTATTTTTAATTTTACAAAGAAACATTTCAATTTACGCTACATTATGTTTTATAAATGATTTTATTTTAACAATATTAATTTTTATTAAGTTAAATGTATTATTAATTAATAATGGAATTTAGAATACAACGCCACGTGCATTGTACGAATGTGCCGGGTGTGTGTTAGAAGAGCTAGCTGTTTAATAAAGTTAAAAAACCTAAGTTTAAAGTTTAAGCCTCGAAGGTTAAAATTGCAAGCTTACCATAGAGAGCAGTCCAAGCCTGGTTAATAACATCTAGACAGACAGTGCCGGAGACCTCGTCGATGTTGGGGTGGTACACCTTGTTCATGAATCCGATGGAAGGCGACTTGAATGGGTAGTGGTCGGGCAGGTGGACGCGCACGCGCCACACTCCTCCCTCGTATGGTGCTTGAAGGAAAACACACTTCATTTAAAGCCAGAGAATTGCAACGGGTAATGAGTGTGTAATGTATCATATAAATATTTTTAACCTAAGGCCACAGCCGCACTTCTAAGGCCACTGCGACGCGACGGCGATTTCGTGAAAACAAACTCATATAAACATATGTCGGTGGCCGCACTGCAGAAACGACAAGCGAAATTTTTTTGTTCTCATATATAGTTCACAATATATATACACATATATAAAATATAATATGTATATATATACATCTATATATATCTTATATATAAAAAGAAATTGCAAATGTTCTATAGGCATCGAGTATATAACCAGAAATAGAGACGAAATGTCATTTAATTTGTTTCTGCCATATCATTACTGTGACAACTGCGCTCCGATTGGCTAGCCCAAGTTCGAAACAATTGACGGGTGTCGTCAACTGTTTCACTTCAAATCGACCAATTAACTTGAGCTTCGCTACAATGGACGAAAATTGCAGAATTATATATTTAATATTTAATTACCAATGAAATGTGATTATGTTTGTTTTGTAATTAGATGTTTTGCTGTTTTTCCCACATCACCGATTAGAACAGCACGGCATTGTCAGAGATATTATCTTTATTACAATAAATACATAATATTTTTTGGAATATACGGAGACGTACACACAGGTCAGTAGTTGGCCTGTCTATATTTCGGAGCAAACATGAGTTGATATTTATAACAGCTGTATCGCTAATGTGTTACCAAGAATATATGGCCCTTATTTCGTTTTTATTCCTGGTTATATACTCGATGTCTACAAGTAATGAGGGTGTCCGCATTGAACAAAATTATTCAGCGACACGCGACATTTGAATTTCATACGACAAGCAGCGGTACGACATGGCGATTTGTCACGATTTGCGACAAAATATGCGGTGATATATCTGAGCGGCCGCACTACCTAGCGGCGTTCGTGCGAAAGTGCGCGATTATTTTATAAACAGTTTGATTTTGACGTTCAACTATACAAGCGCGGCGTCAGTGCGACCGCCTGATCGCCACCCATTAAGCGATGTAGCGGCTATTTTTTCGCGTCGCTATCGCCGTACCTGTCACTGGAGGAGAAGTGGGAAGAACTGTTTTGCAAGACCGAATGGTTTAAGTATTTACTATTAAATAACGATCTTACAAAAAATACACGATACACCAAAGGATATTGTCTAAAGAAAGTGCCAATATGTTACACAATAGGATGTACTTTACTCGATCGTATAAAATCATGGAAACAGGCTAAAAAAAAACTATAAAGCGAATTATTTAAGAATAAAATATGTAACGTTGTACATAATTTTTATATGGAGATATATCACTACAGAGAACCTGCTGCTAAATTTTGGTTGCGGATTAACGACACCACTATTGCCAGATTAGGCGGTTTTTCGCCAGTTAGGCTACTTTGGGGAATTACAAATTTTATTGGGTATTTTGTGTGGAATAGAGTTGTAACATAACTCATTTGGGGGTTTGAGTATTTCTTACGTGTGGGGAATTGGGGAAATAAGAGAGTTCATATTCCCCAAAGTCCGGCAGCAAGCAAAATTCTTAATTATTAGGGATTTTATGGCTTGGGCGAATATCGGCTACAGTCAGCTGTCAGTCGCCATGATCGTCGGATCGGATCAATGTCAAATTCTCTCCGAGTGTTATTTAAATTTGAAGAAAATGTCCCAACTCTAAATAAATCGTGTTTATTGGATTTCAACCACTTTTCAATAAAATTTGACAAATAGATTCCACAAACATTTGAAGTAGGTTTTTTTTTATGAAAAAAAAAAGAAGGTATAATTATTATAAACGTCAGTTTACACAACTAATTTAAAATTTGACGTAAACATATTCGGAAATACAAACAAATTCGGTTTTGACTTCTAACCTACAAAAGGAGGGGCGTACATTACAGGTACAGGTAGATAAATATCTCGTAAAAATTATCTGAATTAACAACACACATCAAAAGTGTCTAGGGATCAATTTAAAATATTTGATTATCCTATCAAAATTAAATAAAATCTATGTATATAAATTCATTAATTAAATTATTAAACAGACCGAAAAAAACCAATGGTGTTATAAAAACATTAATTAAAAAACCTAATTTTCATTAATTGGCTAAAACGTGCTTGAACCCTAGACACTTTTGACGAGTGTATAAAATTATTGTTATATAAAAAGAGCTTCATATAAAATTTTTAATTAAGCTATATGAAGTGTATATAATTGAGCGTTATATCTTTCAAACATTAATATATATTTGATTTTCACACAAACGAGGCGCACCCGAAGGTTCCATAGGAGCAGCGTAAACGTTGCGGTATAGCGTCAGAACCATGCTCTATGGATATTTAGGAAACCATTAATAAGAGACCAGCGTCAGTAGCATGCAGTTAATGTAAACGCTCGTCTCGTTTGAGAAATTCAAAATTAAGAGTGGTTACACACGGCGACTTACAGCAGCGATGCAATCGCGCGTTTGTAGCTATACAGTCGCGCGCTTGCATCGCTGTTTAAAAACGCGCATGTGTAAGCGCTCTAAGTGCTCGTGTACACGATGCCGCCACTGCGCCATCACCGCGCCGTCACCGCGCCATCACCGCGGCCCCATTCGCCAATATTTAACAACAACAACAACAAACGCACACACTCAACATAGTCCCGCACTACGGAAACCCTGTGTCGCGGGTGCCATGGACACACATAGACAACCACAAATTACACCCAAACTCACGAGAGAAATAAATGTAGGTCATACAAATATTTCTCCCGGCCCGGGAATCGAACCTGAAACCTCTGCGTGGCATTCCGGCATGGTAACCGTTCGGCCACGGAGGCAGTTAAGTAAGCAGTAAGTTAAGTGTTTGGTTTTGTTTATTCTAATCTAATCTATCATGGAAAATTTTGATTACGAAACGTTAATAACTTTGGTGGAGGACAGAGAAGTGTAATGGGATAAAATCAAGCGGCGGTGGCGCGGTGGAGGCGCGAAGGCGAACGTATACACAGCATAGAGGCGCGGTGCACGTATGTATCGCGCATTTTGATAAAAGATACTTTTAATTTTAGTTCTGTTTGTTAATTACAGTTATTTTTTTAAATGAAGCAACGACATGAAATTCTATATAAACTTCTTGCCTGCAAGTTTGCGCGTTTGAATCGATTCACTAATGCGCGTCTGCGGCGCGAACAAGCGCGTTTACGGCGCGTATAAAATACGCCGTGTGCAAAGACTCTAATGTACATATTTTCTATTATTTTAAACCAGCTTGTTTTTTTTATAGGATATTGTGTTTTGTGTCGATGTTTAAATGTTTTTTCTCTTGCATAGGACCGTACATACACATACAAACTATATTATTTGTAGCTAGGTAAAAACATTTAGATTTCTAATAAAAAAAAACACTTACTGCCTGGCGGGCCGAAGAATTTGACACAGAATTCGTTGAGCCCGCCCAGAATTGTCACCTCGTGCTTGCTTTCGATACTGAGATATGCTATTTAAGGAAATTACATTCGGTATACAATTATTTAAAAACATTACCAAAAAAAAAATTATGAAATTGTATAATAGTACCTATGCCTTTAATTCCTCCGTAACGTGTGTGCGTGTGACTAAGAAATACAACATTAAAACCTCTCTACAATCACAACTTACTCCAACAGCTGTAATTATATTAACACTCGCTCATGCACTTATATATAAAATAGGTTATTTTAGATGCACTATTTACACTTTACTATGAATATTATTATTCTCAATGTATAATTTTACACACAGTCGTTATATTTTTGCTTTCAAATAACTTAATCCCTCTCGATTGAAAACCTGCACTTCAGGAAACTTTGGCATATGCTGAGTCAGTGCCGTTACACTGCTATGACAATCATGTTATGTTTTTTCTTTCATGCTTTGTAAAGGAATAAACCTTCTTCTTGTCCTTTGCGATATGGAGTACTGCTCTAGGCAAACGCTGCTGCTCCACATATTTTGCCATTATTTAAAACCCAAACGAAATGTGTCAGGGCCATGTTTGGTGTGGGTCTGCAGCAGAGTTGCGTGCCTTACTTCAGGAAACTGCAGATACTAACCCTACTGTCGATGTAGATGAGGCCCATGATTTGGTAAATAAAATCTAGGCAATTTATCATGGACTCAGAAAGGCACCAATAAGTTCTCGCAACTAGTTGGATAGAACCGTAAACTTTTCCAGATCGTCAAACTGAGAAAAGTTGCATATCTGGGTCATGTACTTAGGCATGACAGATACGAGCTTCTGCAACTGATAATAATGGGAAAAGAAAAGCTGGTCGTAGGAAAAATCGTGGCTGAGGAACATACGAGATTGCACTGGTATAGCGAATGCCGCCCAACTGTTCAGCCTCGCCAGGAATAAAGATAAATATGCTGAGCTGACTATCAACCTTCACTAGTTGGAGAGGCACCATAAGAAGAAGAAGTAGGCAACTTTAATTTAGTCAAATCTAGATATCTTAGAAATACAAGGGAATGAAATAGAAGAAATACAAACGACGCCCTATTTGGAATTTTACAGCTCTGTAATCCTTTACAACTAATACAAATTCTAACAGTAAAATTCCATTTTCTTTTCTCAAAGTCAGATCATCTTATTTCACAGGTAAGGAAATTACACTCGAAATCGTCATATTGATAAAACTCTGACGCTCATTCGTAAGGTTGATTCCCCTGAGAAGAATGAGCAAGAAACTCTAGGAGTTACTCCATTGACTTACAAATAAATGGACGACGGGTCTAATACAAAAACCACGAAAAAAATGTCCCAAGTCAACCTATTTAAACGTAGTAACATGTAAAGGAATATGAAAAAGCTAAAACGTTGAATTGAAATTGTAACGTCATCGCAGTACCTACTGTCTAATTTTGCTTGCTTCGCTGTCAGTCGAACAAACGAAGACTAAAGCGTGAATGACGCTCTGTTTACGATTTTAACGCCCTATAAGTTCGGACACTTTTTAGCGCGGACCCGACGTCCATATAATTCCCATCGGACCCTCAGACGAACGACGAGATATCATCCTTACTTGGTCAATATTCCCTTCAGGCGTACTAAGCGGCGTACAACCCGAGTATCTTAAAGGTACGACTGAATAGGCATCTTCTGGGCGAGTTCGAGTTTATTAAAAAAAAAGTGTTCATTAAATGAAACACACTAGACTAGAGAATAGAAACAAATAATACACAGCTCACCGCATTATTATTCGCTACACAATGTAAGATATCATAAGATTAACATATGAATGGGTAAGTTGCTATGTGCAAGGTTATTCCGGTGTCAACTGTGTAAACACACCATCACTCTCTTGACCGAATGTCGTTAACTAACTTGAGATAATGTAGTATTTCTGTCGCCAAGCAGTAATATGAGCATTAATGCATTCCAGTTCTGAAGGATAAGGGTGCTAGTGAAATTACAGGCACATGGGACTTGGCAACTTATGTCTCAATCAACTTATGTCGGGCGCAGAGCTTCTCAGATCTTTACTATGAACAAGCGTGTCTCTTTATATGTTTATTTATCATTCAATATTGCAAGTGGGCTCATTGAGCTTATCCAAAACACCCACAAGCTTAGATTTACAAAGATACAAGACTAAATAGAATTGAAATAAACGGTCAAGTATATTATCGTCACACCCCGGACACTCCATACAACGGTCGAAAGTTATTTACCTACTACTACTACATACAGCAAGGTGCTATCTGCACACGCGCAAATGTGTGCGTGAAATGGCAAGGTTACCCATCACTTACGTGGTTATAGCGGCAACGTAGCAAAAAATTCTTAAGCTAATCTGTTATCTTTAATTCTATTAATAGAATCCTAATAATTACACATGTTCATTAGGTATTTATATCGACGTAATATTATATTTTTGATTAATTCACTAACTAGAATAATATTGAAGATTTATTTTAAAAATATATTAAAAGCACTAAAAAGATTGTATTTTGGACAGGTTTTATATAAGGTAACCAAGGTATTTGAAATTGCGTGTCCAAGTTTATCATCACCTTGTTAATAATTAGGTATATTCACTATGTAATGTTTATCGGCGATACAAATTCAAAATTCGAGAACCTTCGTCTACAAGCTCAGGAAGTTATGGCGTCTCATTATATTGATATAACAAATCTGTATTATATATTACTCTGCATTAAATAAATGAAGAAAACAATAACTGAATGAGTCTCAGATATAAGTTCTTGTCATCTTCGTTTCATCTTTCGGAAAACGAACTAAACTCCTCTTTTTGTCCCGTTTAGATTCACGATTCACGACCATTATAAATAGTAACGAACAATGATGTTATATATTAACGTACAAGGTTCGTAATGAAAAAATGAAAACTATATTTAAATATCAAAGCCGTCCGTTAGGGGGAGGGTTAAGGGGTCGGTTAGGGGGTCGGTCAGGGGGTCGGTCAGGGGGTCGGTCAGGGGGTCGGTTAGGGGGTCGTGAGGGGGTTGGTCAGGGAGTCGGTCATAGGGTCGGTCAGGGGGTCGGTTAGGGGATCGGTTAGGGGCGGGTTGGGGTTCGGTTAGGGGGTGGGTTAAGTGAGTTTGTGGGTGGGGTAGGGGTCGGGGTAGGGGGGGGGCAAGGGGGTGGGTCAGGGGATGGGTCAGGGGGTGGGTTAGGTGGGTTAGGGGGTAATTAATTAATTGTTAATTGCGGTTCTCGCAACTAACAATCGATCAATCTTTAATTGCTGTTTCGCAATTGACAATTAATTAATTGTCAATCTTTAATTGCCAGAACAATTACATTTTGCCTAACACTGGCTATAATACAATTTTACTTTACTAATGTGAAAACTTCAACCTACGTAAGTACTCAATAACTAATTTCCTACACGTAAAAGGTAATAATTCAAAAACAAGTTCGCCTTCTTAAAAAGTTGTCCAAAGCAATCGGCAAATGAGTCAATGTCATAGCAGTCAGCGAGCACATCTTCGACGAGCGCGAATGCCCGCGTGGATTGTGTGTTAACCAACAGTTTACCTTTACCGTTGTAAAAATTAACGGTGAGGTCGACGTTAGAGGGCTTTACACAGACACTCTTTCGCGCGTGATTCAGCAATCGTGCGCGATTGAGCGCGCGTGTAAAGATGTTCAAAGAAAAGGGAAAGACTGCGCAATTGCACTCATCAGTAGCGCGCGCAATCGTGCGTTCCAGGTTTGCCTTTTACATGGACGCTCCTCCGTTGTAATAAAAACAACAACCGCGCGCGAAAGAAGCTTGAAAAACTTCAAACAGGTAATCACGTACGCCTCTGATCACGCGCGAAAGAATGAATGTGTAAAGGGGGCTAATAGACCAGGCACACCTAAATAATGCATATCTAAATTAACCTAATAAAAAAAATACCTTTTGAAAATTTTGTGAATATTCGTGAAAACATTTTGACTAAAACACAAAACAATTTTTGTACCGATATATGACTTTTGTTCTGTCTTACTTTACGTCCTTTTCCCACAGAGGTAAGCAGAGACTACAGCCTTCCACGTGCTACGATCCTGACACACATCTTACGCTTCATCTACACGCATCAGTGCTTTCATACAAGCTTTCTTTAGGACGTTCTCAATTTGGTCGCGGTAAGTTTGCCTTGAGTTACGCCTTCAATTTGGTCGCGGTAAGTTCGCCGTGCGTATTCAACCTACCAACAAACGTTAAAGGACTGGCCCACATCACAAAAAGGAAGTAAATATGTATATCATAGCAACGCGATAAAGAACTTAAACATATAACAACACGATAACACGATAAACATATTCAGGTCAACTGTTTTTACACCAAAAAAAACACGTGAGAAATTATTTATAAAACCAAAACCGTATCGTCATCGTCTACGCATTATACGTCACACTAGACACGGGTTTTCTCTGAAGTGGAGCTCCTTGTGTAAAAGTTCGTGCAGGGAAATACTGGCACTTTAACTACCGCCAAGCGGTAATGCGAGCATTAATGCGTTCCGGTTTTAAAGGGTAGTGGTGGTTAAATTACAGGCACATAGGACTTTTCAACTTCTGTCTCAAGGTGACGAGCGCAGTGGCAGTGCCCCTCAGATCATAGCGATTTAAAGCTGTGAGTGGCATTGCAACTGTTACGGACAGGCATGTCGCTTATCACCACGACTTGTTCGTCTTGTCACTCACATACGATACCATATGCGGGTGGGACAGTCCCATCTTTCCACAATAACATTCAGGATCGTATTTGAGCTGGCGTGCACTCCCAGGGTGGCTGACAATTACTTTCTAAAGAAGACCCGCGCTTAGTAGTGTGATGTATAATGGTTTAATTGACGGCGATAAACTACCTAACAGGAAACTTTGGATTTTGCACTTCCATACACGTACCAATTTTGTAATATTTTTTTATGTAACAAACGATATTAACAAACATGTCTATTGTTTAAGCGGTGAGTAATTTTTGTCGTAACATTTTGGTGTAGGTGCTTTAGTCAGTAGCTACAACAGTCGCGCTGTTGATCAAATTTAATTGTTTTTCGGATTATAGATCGGAAAAAGTTTCTAAAAAATTGTTTACTGATTTAGTAGAATTGTTTGTTTTTTCAATTTTCTTTTACCGCGATCATTAACTATCAATAACAACACAAAAAATACAATTTTACCCTCTAGTTCTATTCATGAGTCAAATATTAAGTTACATTTAAATTAGTCAGTTAGTTACCCAACATATGCAGTAATTTTTATATTTTTTTCTAATAAATGAAGGTATTTTTAAAAACGGCTGTTTAAAATACAATGAAATTTCTATAAAAAACATGTACTATGTATTTATAACATAAATAAACTAATTAATATTAAACATATATTTTTATCAGAAACACATTTATATCCGAATTTAGAATTCGTTGCTTGTAGGCACAAGCATTTCTTTCTGACGAAGGCAGCGAGTTTCTATGTTAACATGTAAATTACAATTTCGCGGTCACATGGTTACGGCCAGCTGACTCAGCAGTAATGCGAACTGTAAACGGCCCGAAATGTTGGTTTGTACAAAAAAAACAAATACTCGCGATTCAGACCAGGGCAAAAAAAATAGTTTCATGTCCAACAATCACGAAAGCCTGAGAACTCGACCAAATTTCAGTTTTAAATTAAACTCTATACCACTTAAGATAAAACGTTGAATAGTGTGCACAACGGCGTGGTGTTGATCACAAGTTTTTATTTACTTTTAGATAAATTTAAATTTAAGTAAATAAACACCGATAATGCGCTAGAATTTTATCTACGTGCGACCGCAAATGAACTGTGAAAATGTAATGCATGAAGACCGAAGAACCGTGACAACAGTGGAACGTTATTGAGTTGATGGTGATAATGACTTGATCACCATCATCAACCCATCTATACGTCTTACTGCTGCGCACGGGTTGTGTATCAGGTTGTGGACCTTTTCCGACATATGCCGTTTCATCTCGATATTTTAATAAAATTCCAATTAAATTATGTACGTAAATTCCGAAAACTCGGGTTTGTAGTGCCCGGATACGAACCCATAGCCTCGGAGGTAGGTCAAACCATTTGGCTACCAGGGATTCATAGATAATGACTAAGCAAAAAAACAATTAACTAACAGTTAAAAAATTGAGAACAAAATGCAACATGTATCGGTAAGCATTATAGCTAAAGAATTTTATGGTTTGGTACAAGAAGCGTCATCCATAAATGACTTACGCACTTTTTCAGACGATAGCAAGTGACGGGACGAACAAGTAGTGCATCTCCCCATAGCCACTTCTTGTACCAACCAATATTACGTATGTGTAATAAAATCACCAAAAAAATGTAATGTAACCAGATATGGGCGGGTGCCGTTTAAACGGGTTTAAATGGGGTCAAAACATGTTAATGCCTCTAATCAAGAACAAAAACTATTTACAACTAACTTTTTGTTGTAAATCGAGCCTTGTTCAAATTGAATAATAGTAGTACAAAATGTTTATTGCTTTCTTATCTGGACGATTCGATTTGTCTTTCTATTCAATAGATTCGCTTGAAATAAATCGATACAAAAATCGTTATATCGTATGCACTTGAATCGATCTTCATAAAAATCGAATTTAATGTACATCCTTAGCAGTGAAAATCCCACGGAAGAAAAAAAAGAATGGAAGTGCCTTAGACCTCGATTATTATCAGAACCGATGACACCAAAACTCGCACATTCTTAATTTGAAACATTACAAAATCTTGATATTCATTGGTCTTAGTATCAAATTTAAAAAGAAATACTGGATTGTTAATATAATTTAAATTTTACCCTATATCGTTGAAAGTTCAATACCTATTATTACAAATTGCGACGTTTCGATATTTTGAAATTTCAATCAATGAGCTGCCATCTAGCGAATAATTGTTGAACGACGACGAATTGGAGTTATTAATTTAGTTCTCCAAAAAAGAAGCGACCATATTACATTACATTTAACCCATACGACCATTTTAACTGCCTCCCTGGCCGAACGGTTACCATGCCGGACTGCCACGCAGAGGCCCCAGGTTCGATTCCCGGGCCGGGAGAAATATTTGTATGGCCTACATTTACTTCTCTCATGAGTTTGGGTGTAATTTGTGGTTGTCTATGTGTGTGTCCATGGCACCCGCGACACAGGGTTTCCCTAGTGCGGGGCTATGTTGAGTGTGTGCGTTACTATAAAAACAATATTACAGGGATTTAAGCTTTACTTTCGTTTCTTGTAACAAACAATTTATTTCGATAAACAGAAATTTTAAAATTTATTAAAATAACACTTACCGATGATATGAAATACCACCACGGGTAATATTTTTGGTGTAGCTATCATTTTTGCACTCGAAAACAGCACAATAAGGCATTTTCCTAGGATTTTAGAGACTTTGACTGGACTGAGCTCAGATAGGTCTGTCGAACGATAACCAACCACTTCTAGTGTATTCATTGTTCTGTGAAAAATCCACAGGATTGTAAGGTGGGTATTGTGTGGAAATGTCTAAAAAAGATTTTTCCATCGAAATTTGTGATAAGCATGGAATTATACCAAATTCCGTACTCGTTTCTGCGCACGATTTTGGGCAGAAATGGCTCAAAACCTGGCGCTTCGGATAAAAGCCCGGTTAAAACCCGGGTTGATTGGGTTTTAACCCACTGCCTATCTCTGAATGTAACACGTCATGCCGTTTTTAAAATGTTTGTATGTATAATTGTTCCGTACGCGTTCCATTAATTAATTCATTCTATTGCAACAAAATCTCCTTCAGTAACAGAGCCGACCTGGCTAAAGTTACTGAAGTATTAGAACCATTTTAAAAGCACTCCAATAACCGGTATCTTTTGTTTTCATTATCAATTAAAAAAACAAGCCGAATTCGTAGTTTTTTAATGTCGAAAAACCGATTTTCCGTGTGGTCGAAATATATGTAGTTACATAATATAATTACTACAAATTATACATGATTAAATTTTTTTTTTTTCACACACTTAGAGCACCGCACTAGAGAAACCGTGTCGCGGGTGCCATGGACACACCCATAGACAACCACAAATTACACCCAAACTCACGAGATAAATAAATATATAGTTTGTCTCTTTTGATGGAGTAAAATGACAGTTTACTGCGCAAAAGTGTTGCCCGCTTGCGAGCAGCTAGTGATTACAGTCGATAAATATTCTATCGACTATCGATTGAATAAAAAATAGCCGTTTGTGTTTCATTTGAATCATCCTCGGCATTCATCCAATTACTGAGCACAAGTTCAATTGAATTGTCAATTTTTGTAAGTTCATACATACACACACACACTGTATTTAGCACAATTTTTATGAAAAATACAAAGAGACGACATAATTATTTTAAAGTTTTTCATTTCAATTCAATAAGACAATCAAATCCACCGCGATACAGTAATCAACCACCGCTATTTTTGTTAAAATGTACATGAATAAAAATTTATCCCGATACTCGTACGCCAACTGTTCAAATAAACGTCATAACATTCACAACCCAATAATTTTTTGGCAAAATTTTATCTTCTTTCACAATCTATCGATAAAACTATCGACAACAACTACATAACTATTTAAAATTTTATGAAAGTGACAACCCTACAAATGTCATTTTACTACGCCTTCAAAAAAGACAGACCATGACCTATAAGGCCATTGAAATATTTCTTCCGGCTCGGGAATCGAAAGCAGGACCTCTGCGTGGCAGTCGGACACGGTGACCATCCGGCCACAGAGGCAGTTTTATTATAATATTAATCAACATCACATATGTGCGCTGATCCTAAAGTAAGAAACTAAGTACTTGTGTTATGAAAATCGGAAACAACTACACTACCATAAATACCCAGACCCAATGCTTGACCCGACCGGGGATCGAAGTCGGAACCTCAGAGACAACGACACCATGACAACCGGTGTGCTAGCCACTCGACCACGAAGGTCGTATTTATATAACTAAGATACTACATAGACAATAGACATTGCAATATATTGTATACTATAAAATGTACTTCAGTAACGCTTTGATCATTTTGCAAACAATATTAAAGATAAATAGATACAATAGAGGTGTAAGTGTAAAATGTAAAAGAGACTGTTAAAATCGATAGCGTCTGGAGTCTAGACCAGTACATTGAACTAATTTTTCAATTTGGGTGCGTTATATCTCGTGTCTATGAAGTTAACGACACAAGGGGTCTATTATAGACATTCAAAGTTAATGAACTTTTGTTGGATCTCTTTGATGAGCCCAAGTCTTTTTATATGGGGCGAAAAAAATTGATACAAAGTTTATTTATTAGCAAAAGAAAAATTCCTTCGATCGGGCTGGAGTTGAACCAGAGACATTTTCGCGTAAGGCTATTGCTCTCCCAACTAAGCTAAGGAACGAATGAGAACAAGTAATAATTTCTCTATGTGCGAAAATTGTGCGTCGTAGAATACTTACTATATTTCTACTTAGTTCACTAAGGGTCGTATTCTAGAACTCTACTCAATGCTCAAGTAAGGATTGCACTGGAAACACAAGCAATGGAAATACGACCCTAATGGCAAGGACTTGTGTATGATTTTCAGTGCTCACTGCAAAACTCAAGTTCTGACTTGAGCATTGAGTAGAGTTCTGGAATACGACCCTAAGGTGAGATTCATATGTAACCGACTGCAAAAAAAGGAGGAGGTTCCTTGTTCGGTTGTATTTTTTGTATGTACGTTGTGCGATTACTTCGACTGTGAACTGGCAATAAGTACTATCTCATTTTTGACAACATTACAGGATGAAAAAAATTGTTTGCGTCATTTATATAGCATCTGGTTTATTAAATAAAAATACGTAGTTTTTAGATATTTTTATTACACATGTATATGCCTATATACACTGCGTATTTTTATTTAATAAACCAGATGATACATAAATGATTTTTTCTTCATCCTGTAAAGTTGTTAAAATTGAAATAGTAACGGTTGCCAGTTTACAGTCTCTCATCACTCTCTCATCTCATGATTCTTTTTTGTTGGAAAGAGGGTACCTTATTATTGGTCCCATTTAAATTTAAAAAAAATATTCCTCCTCTAAAGGTGGCAAAGGGGATGAATCCGGACTCGCGCACTTTACGGTAACCAATTACAATAAAACTTGGCAAGTTAATGTAATTTCACGACAATTTGTAATTTAACGTAATTTTTTTTTTTCATAAAGTTATTTAGGACAAACTTGTAACTTATTGTTATATGACTATAGGTAATATACTATGGTTTCATAATAATATTACCTGATGTTAAGCGACAAGGAACCTTATTATATAGGCGTAATCTTAACCCTAACTCATCTAAAACCTAACTCGTTAGGCAGAAAAAATCGATAGTTAATGTCCTGCCTGATCGAAGGAAAATTTCTTTACGTTGATTCGATAATCGTATCTAATTGTAACAACAAAGTATTGGTGTATCTACTTTCACAAAAAATACTTATGTAAGTAAATATGACTTTCAAAAATTTGAAATATAGAATGATCTGAAAATTCGCAGGCGCTTCGAGTATTAATAATGCACATTGGCGTCAACGCTATTAAAGTAAGACATCGTTTTTGTTTGTTCGTAATGAGGTTATTAACATATGAGTACTATAGCACTCACTGGGCTTTACTGTTCTTAACGCAATTAGTAATAGAGCTGATTTCAATCATGACGTGTTTTTGAGTCAGACAAAAAGCCTTTCCGGTGTCAAAGTGTAAATAAAAAACATTAAAAATGTTGATCTATAATCTCTTACCATCTTTCGTGTAATATTACACTTACTCTTTCATAAACATTATAAAATACAGCTCTAAGTTTCGTTTGATAGTCTCTTCGTTATCACCATATTATACTGACTGCAATAATACGGTGGACGAGGTAACACCTAATCTAACTGCAATAGTTTATTATGGCTTTATAAGATGTGTAAGATTTGGTATTATTATGATGAAATACGAGATTTAGGTATAAGATTCCAATAATTATTATTCTGGGCGATTTTCGTCAATTAAAAACTTAAAACTTTCCCGCCAATTCTTAAAATGCGCGCTAAAACATTATGTTTAAAATGACCATAGACAATGCAACATTTTAAAATTATTATTTACTTAATGAGCATTGACTATAAAGCCATCAACTTAAACGGGTAACAAATAACTAAGAAACTCAAAATTGAATTTCAGTAAAAATCGTAACTACAAAATCCCGCCATTTTTTACATTTTAAAAGAAGAAACTTCTATTTTTTGTTTAAATTCAGCTAGTGGCAAAAACGGTACGGACTTTTTGGTCAACCCATTATTTCAAACAGCACTAAAGTACACATAACACAACGAACAGAACAAAAACAGTGTTAAAGCATTTCGTAAAGAAGTCTAATACTTTTGTATGTACCTACAACTAACTTTAGTATGGGACATTTGAAAATCTTTTTGTTCGTTTGTTTCGTAATCTCTCATTTATCTAAACTGCACGTACACTAAACACGTGTAAACAATCCATAAAACAATAAGGAAGCGTTAAATTTTGCGTAGGAAGGACCGTCTGTTGATGACATTACAAATTGCGTTTGTGTAATGAATTCTACAGTATGGAGGAATTTCGTTTAAAGAAATTTGTATTTAATATAGTTGCTGTATTCGTTGAAACGTTGTATTAAATGTCATATTTTTTTGTTATTGGTGACTATGATTATGCCATTCAAATAGCAATATTGTGACATTGGTAATATGAAATATATTTTTCTATTCATTTCTTTGGATTTAATCCACATTAATTTTATCAGATGACGTTTGAGGAAAGCGCAAATACAGAATTTATAATAGAATTTTGGTTTGATTTTTTTATTTTCATAGTCTAAAATTGATAGAGGTGATCTTTGGGGATATGAATTAAGTTTTTTTTTTCAAAGGCTCTTTCTGTAGGTAACATTTTCATCATCACAAAAAACGCCAAATAACATAGTTAAACACGCGGAAAAGAAATGTAATTACAACAGGAATGTAAAATTATTTTTTATTGTAATTGTTTTTGTTTTACACATTAAGGTGTTTGTTTTAGAATTAAGAAGGGTTATTGTTGCGTTTGTCGTGCATGTTTGAGGGTCTTAACAAATGACTGCCATTAGTATTATGCACTGTCATGCTGAATATTGTGTTTTTACTTTTTTTATGAAAAATACTACAATATAGCAATAATATTAAGGTAAATATAATAAAAAGTAATTAACTAGTCAAATTTTCAATATCATTTATGGTAACTAATAACTATATCACTTACTTTATTATTATACTTGGACACAGAGGCTGCATAAATTAGATATTTAAACATTATATTTAGGTACATAGCTGATCTATACACACCTAGGAATGAGATTCAAGGAATTCAAGGTGCAATAAGCATTAAAAAAGACTTCTGAATTTACATGCCACGGCGGGGCATTACTTGGTGTATGCAATTTATATTGAAAACAAACAAAAATATATATAAATTTCAATAAATAAGCATGAAAATGGGTAACAATCACAAGAAATAGTGAAAAGTCAAAATTATGCAATAAAATTATTCTCACAGAGAGAAAAGAAGAATACAACTTCATTAACAAAGAAACAGTATTGTTAGGGCAAGTTTTAATTATCATGTTTTTGTTTGTGATACCATAAACCCCCAGAGACATTAACCAGTAGCAAAAATGTAGTTTCTTTTACTATTTGTAATTTTTTAGAATTTTCTTTTTTTTAATGACAAGACTTCACATGTCACCCTCAATAAAAAAGAAGTGATTTAAAAAAAAAGAAGTGATAAAAATAAATAAGCTAATGTATCTTTTTCAATATCTAGTGGAAGTTAGATATATTAGCCACCAACAAATAGTATAC
Organism: Hyposmocoma kahamanoa; assembly: GCF_003589595.1. Taxonomy (NCBI): domain Eukaryota; kingdom Metazoa; phylum Arthropoda; class Insecta; order Lepidoptera; family Cosmopterigidae; genus Hyposmocoma; species Hyposmocoma kahamanoa. The sequence goes on from NW_020653766.1 coordinate 2,060,286, forward strand.
AAAGTTTTGTTAAGTTATTTTATTATTAGGTGATGCAATTTAAAATGATGGTTTCTTATTATGTTTACCAATTAGCTAAATGCTTAACAATAAGGATTAATTATGTAGTCTGAAATTTTACATTAATGTGAGTAGTAGATAATTTGTTTAAATGCCAGAACTTTAAAATTACAGCACATAAACTATGATGAAAATAACAATTAAATTGTACATTTCCAATAACTACACTGTTATCTAACAGATAGGGTAAAACAGATAATAGCTATTGTTGTACTTACTAAATCATTTTGAGATACTTATGCTTATCTCATGTAAAGACTGTTCTATTTATATGTCATAGAATACTTGTTTGGCAAAATACCAAAAGCACATTGAACCTGGGGTGTCATTTTATTATATTATTATTTTTAGTTAAGCAATGGACATACTATGAAATACCTCTTTGTTGACAAAGGAATGATGACTATACAGCCAGTCCTTTGAAAAAAAGAAACAATACGTTGTAATGTTACTAAACGTTAGTAACAGCAGTGTATGCAATTAACATTAATTATGTTTAGAATAGTTTAATCCAAGCGAAGAATATAAGGCCGTTACGTACAGAGTAAAAATGCGCAATCAAGACCGTGGCCCACTTTTGAAATTACGAAATATTACAATCACGGAAGGGTCCCGTGCCCATAGGTACGTTTATCTACGCGTTGTATATAGATACGTAGCGCCACGGGCCTAACAAAGAATGCAACCTTCGAGTAGATAAATAGCCAAAGGTCTCAACAAACAAATTACTTCCTCATATACTTTCTAGAACGTTTTTATCGTGTATTTATGAAGAAAACTCGACTCATACACACCCCATATTGATTTTGTAAGGGGTCGTGACAATCAGCTGATGGCCCTTTGGCTACTTATTTACATGGTGGCCCTCGAACGCAGTAGCTGCTTTGTAATAACGATAACAAAGAAAGGATACAGTTTAATGACATCTGTGTCCATACGACGTTTCCCAGCGCTCGGTGACGACATCCTCGTGATCTATAGTGAATAAATCACAATATCGGACACGAACACTAGCACTAAATTACACTCGACACAGCGAGACCAAATTTTTCGTACACCAGCCAACAGTCAGAAAAATAACATTGTAGAAAAACAATGGACACGAACCATAGACTAAAATTTTGGAAGATGATGTGTAATAGCATGGGTGCCAACATGGCAACAATAATTATAACGTTTTTTGAACGTAGTCTATAGCACAATAACGTTATTATTAGTATTATTTATTTGTTGAGCATTGGCTCTATAGCTGATGACTCTAAAGCCATCAGCTTAAACAAGCAACAAACAATTTAAGAAACTGAAAACGTAATAATAATTAAAGTAAAAATTAATTTGTGATAAAACTGTAACTATAAAAACCCGCCATTTTTCTTTCACAATAACGTTATTTTTCACAAATTCTGTGAACTCTATTCCTGGCTCACCGTGTTAGAAAGAGATAGCACTATACAATTTTTTTCGGGTTCATTTAGTTACTCATTTGAATTTGATCTCAATTTTTGATTGAAAAGCGTGATGATGCATGCGTCAAAAATAGAAAAAAAGTATATTTTCCAGTCTATGCCCCGTCATCAGCGAAAGTTTGTGTGTGTGGCTAACTGGTATTATTTATATTTAAATGTTAATTTTAGACTAATTCGATACAAATTCTCGAAAATTGTTACCGGAAGGTGCGTGCTGGAGCAGTGACGCACAATCAATGCGCTGAGAATGCGGAAACTTGTAATCTTTGTACGGTGAAGTCGGGAACGATGATGACACTATCAGAAAAAAATACATGTCAACAAATTCCAATTATCTCGAATTATAGCCGTGGGATTGGCGTTCTGTCGTGATAGAGACTCTCTATATAGTTGGCTGATGGAGTTTAATCTGTGGGAATATAAGCGGGAATAGTGTAACAGTGATGGGAAGCGTTTAATTTCATTTCCGGCAAAACATGTCGGGGTAAGCGAAGTTTTGGGAGTGTTAATTGTGGTAACAACGCGCTACAGCATGGCGAACCCTGCAATTGCGGTCGTGTTCGACCAAAACGACAGATCCAGGTAACTGTAACTTTCACACTTAACTTTTAAACGTTAAATTCTTATTGTCCATTGAATCTAAATATGCTATTACTAAAGCGGTTTCATGGCAAGTTAACTAAATCGGCGTTTTAATTTCGACATGTAGCAAGTTAGTTGAACCTATCAATATGGGAGCTAAAAGTTATAAAGCACTGATTACTTACATTAGACCTTAACACTATAACCTCTTAACCTTTCTTTGAATTATATCATAACACCATAGCACCTTGGTTAATAATTATACAAGTTACGGGAAGAGAAAGTGAGAACAGACAGTAAAGAGCGAATAATTGAAAGAATTTATTATGCAATGAATGCCAGACAAACTCTGGAAGGGGAGATATTAAACAGTATTAGTACACTACTAATAAAAGTTCACCTTACTTATTTCTGCCGCCAAATACTGCTTTTGAACGGTAAGGGTGCTGGTGAAATTACAGACACAGGGGACTTTTAACCTTATGTCTCAGGTGAAGGGCGCATTGGTAGCGTCTCTTAGATCTTTGTGTTTTAAAGCTCCGAGTGGCACAGCAACTGTTATGGACAGGCGAGTCGCATACCACCAAGCGCATAACTTGTTTGTCCCATTTGGTATCATAAAAAAAAATATTACTGTTAAACAGCTCTCTGGATTAGCAAATATTATGCCTTACATCATTAATAATAATAACACACACCCTCAACATCGCCCTGCACTAGGGAAACCCTGAAACTTTTAACACCTATTTCACCCCCTTTAAGATTTATTTTTGTGACAAAAAGTAACCTATGTCCTTCTCCTAGGTCCTACAATTTTCATTAACTTAGGTTCAGCCGTTTAGGCTTGAAAACATAACAGACATAGTTACTTTCTTATTTTCATAATATTAGTTTGGATAGATAGATAGATAGAATACGTTTATTGACTTACCACAAGCACACACAATAATATGAAACAACAAATAGCTAAAGATAGAAAGATGACAAAAGAAAAAACTCAAAACAAAACATACAATATAACAAAAAGGAATGAAATCAAATAAATATACACAATAAACGACATATATCTACAATTAATTAAAAAGCAAGTTGTGAGTGCTGCAGCAAGCCAAACAGGCCATAGCTCAGTGCAGGTGTTGCCCAAAAGCAACGCACTGATTTTCAGCTATTGCCTAGTGGGTAACGCGAAGTATAGTATAGTGGATATTTCTTAAACAGGCTCAACTGGAAACCTAAGCCAGGACTTTCTAATCTAGTGTACATTTTATCACCTTGGTTGTTTTAACAAGTGAAAGGTCTATGAAACAGATTCAATTTTTATTATTCAAAAACATTTTTATTTCATAAGTAAACAAATTACACTTATGATTTAACGCTACTACTTATTTCTAAGACAGATACTCCTAAGAAGAATGAGTAAGAAACTCTAGGGCTTGTTCTTTGTAAATACACATTTGTTTATTATTTAACATTTAACCATATTTATTTCAAATATCATAGATAGAAAGAATCTGAAAGAGCTAAACAGGATTACTATCATGGATTTCTGTCATCCATCTGGTGTCAATTTTTATTATTTAAATTTTCTAGTATATTATTATGAAGTATTACTTAATATTCGATTGTAGTATCCTCAAATATTATTACTATTTCACAGTAATATACTCTAATATTTAAATAATAAAAATTGCCACTAAAATTAGGCAGAGAAAATATCTTGAAAATCTCCCATAGCAAGTGCTGTAATAATTAATTGAGAGCTGTAGAATAAAATTACAGCTATATAATGGTTACCTATCACAAGTCCGAAATGACATTTCCCAGAAGTAACGTTTGCTCGAATTTTCAAAACCTCGAAAGTAATTTTGAGAGGAAAATGTTTCTTCTTTTCCTGAACCTAATCCTGTCATTGCGATAAACATCCAACATATCCTGAAATAACAACAGTTTCGTTATAATTCGGTTTTGGGGGGTAATGAAAAGTTGAACAAACATTATTTCGGAAAAAATAAATTCGAGTTTGTGATAGGCTATATATTAGGATGTATAATAACATAAAAAAGTTTAAAACATCACCTCATGAAAGGCAAATTTCGAATATAAATTGGAATCGTGTTTTAAGCTTTATACGCTATCTTTTAAATGAATTTGTGGCTTTGCGAAATCAAATTTCAAGAACAATAATTTTATTTTTATTTCTCATATTAATATGTTCTTAACATAAATTACATTTTCGTAAATGTACTGTGATGCCAGTGTAAGAATGTTAATTTCTTTAAAGTTATCTCTTGGAGTCACTCTGGGATCCAGTTTGTTCCTGCAACAAAAATCTATTAACATTGGTGGCCATTACGCCTAACCGAAATGCAGAACATATAATTTCATGTATAATTAATGATTGTTTGACTAAACATTCAGACAGCAACAGATATTAAATTATTATCCAACAATGGAAACTAACTTGTAACCAGTGCATTCAATGACAGGAAAATATAACATTGAAATTTGTGCACAAAAGAATGTGACTCATAATTGTGTGACACAGTGACACAATATTGAAATGGGTTGGTAAAAAATAAGAAAGGAATATCCATTTATTACTCAATTTGTTGAATGTTTATACATTTACGTTTACACCCTGCTTTAAATAATTTTTTTTCTTGTGTCAATGGCATACATTGTAAATGCTTGCCATCGTGATGACAGGATTTGCCCATCGGATTAAGGTACTTGCCGATTGCTTAATGTACAGGTGAGGAATGGTACATCATGTGCGGAGACTCCTTTCATGTATTGTATGAATATTAAAATTACAATCTTTTTGGTATAGATGTATGTAACATTGTATTTAAAAATATAATAAATACGAGGTCTGTTTTTTGAAGATTTTACGTCTGGTATTTGAGGGAGTAATTATTAAAGAGTCACAGGTACCAAAAATTCTCAGAAGTGCATTTTTTTATGATACAAAATGAAGGGACGAACATGTCGTGCGTCTGGTACTAAGTGACACGCCTATCCATAACAGTTGCAATGCCACTCAGAACTTTAAATCACAAAGCTCTGAGGGACATTGCCACTACACCCGTTACCCTGAGACATAAGTGGACAAGTCCTATATTCCTGTAATTTCACCAGCTCCCTTTCCCTGATCAGAGGAGCGAAGGGGACGACAGAGTGTAGAAGAGTGGAAAGTAAAGCGATCTTTAAGATAAGAAGGCGTAAAGGGATGGAACAGAATTGAATAGAGAAGTGAAAGAATATGAAGATCTCTACGCCGATGGATGGGCAGCCATTTAATTTGTGCGCGAAATTGGGAGACATGGTCAAATTTACGTAGTCCGAAGATGAACCTAACACACATATTTTGGAGCCGTTCCAATTTATTGAGCAGAGTTACTGACAAATCTGGGTAGCAAACATCTGCATAGTCCAGTATCGGGTGGAAAATGTTCTGGGTCAGAGTAATTTTGGTTTTAGTCGGCAAAAAGTTTTTAAGCCTTCTCAGAGAGAAATGCGCACCAAACACCTTCCTGCTAACCTCAGCAACTTGCGGCTTCCAAGTCAGACATTTATCAAAAATTACCCCCAAATTCCTGACTGTATCCAAATAAGGAATACAGACACCGTCGAAAACCACAGGGGGTAAGGAGTCTAGATTTAGACGAGAATTGAACCAAGTGCTACCTATAATAATCGATTGTGTTTTGGATGGATTAACTTGAAGGCCAAATTCATGGTAATGCTGACATTACTGCTTGGCGGCAGAAATAGGTGAGGTGGCAGTACTTTCCTGGACGAACTCTTTCGCAAGGAACCCTACTGCTACTAATGAAAAGCATTTTCGCTAATGAGAAACATATATAAAACTTTTAGTATAAAATAACTTAACTAATAAATAATAATTTAAGTTTGAGTTCTTGATACGACGTAACATTAGCTTTATTTCTTATTTCATATAAATAACTTTGCCTAAGTAACTCTGACTAATCATATCAGGTAAATGAAAACGTATTTTATGACAACAAAAAAAAACTTTGATGACAACAATTACATTTTTTGTGGTTTTATGCATAATAAGGAAATGACGGACTAAACGTACAAAACCCATGACAGTACAGACAAAATGCCTTCGCCATACTGGGTAAAAACAGTGAGATCTAAGAAAATTATAATTTTTCTTTTAATTGGTGGCGACGGAAGCGTACAAAAATGAATGGTACAAAAATATACGAAACACAAAACAATTTTGCTACCGAACGAAACACGCAACTTTTCACCTCACTATAGTGACGAAAATGGTAGATGAAAGAAAAACAGTTGAACTATTTATAATACAAATCAGTTTTATTCAACAAAATCAGCTAACTTTGTCAATTTAATGTCAAGAATAATAATAATAAAACATGCCAACGGATTACTACTTAAATAACGTTCGACAAATCGCGTAGTTGAACGTGTCATTTTTTTTTTGTCCATCGTCAAGTTCGAATTTCAAAAACAAACCCTTTGCACGCAGATGAGCATGAGAAAGCATCGAATATATAACCAGAAATAGAGACGAAATAAGGGCCATACATTTCTGGTAACTCATCAGTGATACATCACTTATAAATATCAATTCTAGTTTGCACTGAAATAGTACAGCACCAACAACTGACCTGTGTGTACGTCTCCGTATATTCCAAAAATATTATGTATTTATTGTAATAAAGATAATATCTCTAACAAGGACGTGCTGTTTCATTTGGTGGTGTGGGGAAAACGGCAAAACATCGAATTACACAACAAACGGAATCCAATTTCATTATTAAATATTTTATGTAATTTTGCAATTTTCGTCCATTATAGCAAACCTCCAGTTAAACTGGTCGATTTGAAGGGAAACAAATTTCGAATTCGGGCTGACCAATCGGAGCACAGTAATGATATGGCAGATTAGTTTGAAACAAATTAAATGACATTTCGTCTCTATTTCTGGCTGATTTCTGGTTATACACTCTGTAAGGAAGAAATCCTTTCCGAGCTAGTGAGGTGAAAATGTTTTTTACTTATCTTATGTTGTGTTTTGTAGGTATAGTAAAAATTTTTTTTTTCACTGTGGGCTAACCTTGGTTTATGCTATTTTACATTGTTGGCTGTTGGGAAATCAATTTTCCCAAATCACTACTTGCTTACTTAACTGCCTCCGTGGCCAAACGGTTACCACGCCGGACTGCCACGCAGAGGTTCGATTCCCGGGCCGGGAGAAATGTTTGTATGCCTTACATTTATTTCTCTCGTGAGTTTGGGTGTAATTTGTGGTTGTCTATGTGTGTGTCCATGGCACCCGCGACACAGGGTTTCCCTAGCGCGGGGCTGTTGAGTGTGTGCGTTATTTATTTATTTATTTTATTTACTACTGAAACTGTTTACAACATGTTATAACATGTTGTAAAAATAAGTACGCATTTGATTTCCATCTCACCTGATGGAAAGTGACGTCGTCGTCTACGTAGCATGGACCTAAATAATGCCATTCATTCTCGCTTTGAAAAGGACCAAGTTATACAGTTCTGGAAACAAGTCTGCAGGCAGGGAATTCCACTTCATAGCCGTTCGCCATATAAAAGTGGAGCCGCGCTGTTATTTCGTACGGAGTTACCCTAATTCTTTTATTCTACCATGATTATAGAACTGAAGGATTTTCTTGGCTTCGACACTTGACTTGACTTGACTTCGACGTCCTTACATCCTTTGGTTGTGGCCTGTGCCTTCCCTGTGTGTAAACTGGTAAGCCCAGCAAGGGGCAGCATTGGTTAAGGAGATGCAGAGGAATTTCATCAGCCTCCTGGCAGAATCGACGCTCTTTATTTTTCCTAGAACTTGGTTCAAACTATAGGTTATTATTTATTTTTTTAACCACAACTGGGCAAACTTAATTTAAATAAGATTTTTGAAATGTTGCCTTGTAATTAATTCCAAGCTTCCCTTTAAACACTTTTTTGTTTTAATCCTGGAATTATTAAAAATTAAAATTAAAAAATCGAAACAAATTAATTAGGTATATTTTTACTTACAATTACAAAATGCAATAAATTCTGGGATTTCAGATTTACTCTGTATTATTTCCTTAAAGTTTAGGTAAATATCTGCCTATCCTATAACATATGTTTCTGTTTACGGATCATGCGCTCCTGATGATTTTTTTAACATGTGGTCTGCTATACCCGTGTTTACCTAGCATTCCTGTACAATGTTGTATTTAGGCGCCATAAACAAATTCTAGCTAGAAATCATAGTAAATTTTACGACTGTCCCAGATCCGATGAAGACAGGTTAACTGCTGTTTTAACTACACTTCTACATAAACAAGATGTAAACAACGTTCTCGACATTGACTTCAATATAACTCTGTATAGGCGGCTGTATATTATTTAGTCCTGTTTAAGCGTGAAACACACAGAGATCTGGTGCGGGTCGGGTCGCGACCGCGGCGGGTCTAATTCCGTGTATTTAGATGGACGACAATGCACCGAGCGCGGACGCGTGCGCTTCAAACTCGCGTCGAGAAAATTTGTCTTATCATAATGAAGTAGGGATGGGTAATAAAGCTTTTCCTGAATATCATATCGAAACTATGTATTTTCTGAAACTATATATTCATGGATGCAGACCGCATGCGCGCTGCGTTGATAGTGCCGTTACTGATTTTCGGAATCAGATTTCTGAATTGTATATTATTGGATATAGCCTGTGTGCGCCCTGATACGTTGCTGTTTGATTGAATCGCATCGTCCACCATTGGATGGGAACGCGTTACGCCAGAATACAATAATTTATATCACAAAATTAACTTCCCTTCATACAGTATATAATTTCGAAGATGCACGAAAACTACGTTTCGCGTTGATATTCACTCAGTGAGTATCTGATACGAAGCAATATCGGTATATATGTAGTTTTGAAAATATACGTTTTCGTGTTCGTATCCACTTGGTAATCGCTCGGCTTGATACGGCATCGCTATAAAATACGCGATGCTGAGCAATATCGATACATAGTTTCTAAGATACACGATATCGGATTTTCGATATTATCACAATATATATTCAATAACTAATACGATTAGTAACGCCCATCTCTATAATGAAGTATCGACTCGGCTTCTTGCTTTTAAATCCGTGATAGTCCAATGGTTTGACCTACCTTCAAATCCAGGCTCGTCGAGAGGGTTCACAGCCCTCGGAAAACGTGTAACGTCCCCAACCCACATTGAGCCAGCGTGTCGTACTATGGCCTATACTCTCGGACTCAGCGCCGCGCTTGCACCCAACGGGACGAATCCCTTCTATTGGACACCCTTGTATTGTAAGCCCATTGTAAGCTGTTGTACAATAAACCAAGTCTTCTTCACCAAATTGCGTCGTTTGATTCCTGGACGTAGTAAGGGGGCACTAGCTAGCCGAGCGAATCTCTACCACCCTGTACACCCCCTCCTACTACAATTGTTTATTTTGCATCAATTATTCTTTAATAGTAGATTTTTTTTTAATAAAAATATAAGTGAACATTTGACCTCCATCTCACTTCATCAGGTGAAAAAGTGACGATAAGGTCGACGATGGAGCATGCACACCTAAATCATGTCTATTCACTCTCGCCTTATTTTCAGTAACAGTACTTATACCACAATGTAAAAAAACGTTGAAAATGAATACAAAGGTTGATTTAAATAATATCTTTTCATACATTTGTCCTTCAAAAGAGATGTACACGCATAATATAAATATTAAAGACTATATGACGTCAGCCAAACATAACATTTTGACATTGATAGGTATATTATATTTTGAAATTATGTTTGTTTGTCGCAGTAAGAAAAGCTATTTCAGTTAGAAATTTTCATGGACTAACATTAAATATTAGAATATGATAGTATGAGGCACCCCGTTTCGCCATATATTATACGTACTAGTTGCATATAGAAAACCAGACCAGAAGTGGGACCACAGAACAATAAATGTAGAAGTGGTTAGTTATCGTCTGACGCGTGCCAACTATAGACCTCGAAGGACCTATCTGAGCTCAGTCCGCCGTTTTCGCTTTGCATGGTATGGTTGTGTCATTCTTTCGTGCAAATTCTCTAGAATTATAGAACAATGCCATCTTGTGCTGTTTTGGAGTGCAAAGATGATAGCCGCACCAAAAATATTACTCGTGGTGGTATTTCATAATATCATCGGATAGTCTTTTTTAAAAAATTTACAATTTTCTGTTTATCGAAATATATTTTATTTACATGAAAGGAAAGTAAAGCTTATTCCCTTGCAATATGCTCGCTTTTTTGTTTGGAGAACTAAATTAATAACCCCAATTCGTCGTGGTTCAGAAATTAACCGCTAGATGGCAGCACATTGAGTGAAATTTTAATACAATATCATGACTTCGTAACTTGTAATAATAGGTATTAATGGCCAACGACATGCTAACGGGTTCAAGTTTAAGTTACATTAACAATCCAGAATTTGTTACTTCTTTTTAATTTTGAAATTACGACCAATGAATATCAAGATTTTGTAGTGTTTCAAATTAAAAATGTGTGAGTTTTGATGACATCGGTTCTGATAGTAATCGAAGCCCAAGGCACTGCCATTGTTTTTTCTTCTTTCGTGAGTGCGACGTATGAATCCAATTTAAGTAAAATCTTGCAAAATAGCAAATAATTAATTAAAATATTGATTGAAGAATCAATTTCTTCCTTCAAGTCTCGAACAATCAACAACCCCTAAGGATCTACGAGGTCGTAGAGAAGCAAAACACATGTCTAGTATATTTCGTAACTAAGACTGACAAGGCTCCCAGACCAATTGCAAGAAGGACAAAAAATGTGATTAACATTCAACCTTGCGGATTGAAAAATGACATATTGTTTTTATGTAAGGTCGTTATGGACCAAACACAACCGATAAATAGATATTCTTGGTGTGGTTTATTTATTAAGCAATTCTTACAACGATTGAGAATACCTACCACTGTTAACTTTAGTTTCGCCAAAACAACTGCTTTAAAGAAATAAAGACCGTTTACACGGGGCCAATCGACGAGCCATTCCATTAAGCCAAACCGATAGCGAGAGTGAATAGGCATTATTTAGATGTGTATACTCCATCATCGACCTCATCGTCACTTTCCATCAAGTGAGATGGATGGAGGTAAATGCGCGCTTATATTTGTTTATTGAACATTGACTATAGAGCCATTAGCTTTAAAAGGTAACAAATAATTAAGAAACTCGGAACGTTGTTTAGGTATGTAACTACAAAAACCTTTCTCCCTAAACCTTTGAAATTTAAACAGTTTTTTTAATTAAAAGAAATACGACTTTATTATTGTGTGTGGTTGTATTACAGTTGGTACTTCCGCGACATGTCGCGTGCAGAAGCAACACGGCTTCTGCTCAACGAGACTGAGAGCGGTGTCTTCCTCGTCAGGGACTCGAGAACTATACCTGGAGACTACGTTCTTTGTGTCAGGTAAGACTACGAATTGTAGTGATATGCTACTTAGAATAGAACTCTGCGCAAAATGCCGCGCTCCGAAGCAACACGACTTCTTCTCAATTAGACGGAGAGGATTACGCGTTTAACGTCAGGAAACATAGTAGATAGCATTATTAAGGAGCGCACCTATCAGTATGTAACAGCACGCATCTGCACCACATGCTTCAGCATAAAGCGTGCTTATGATACACCTATACTAATCCCGTTTAGTACCCATTATGCTGACAACTGAACTCTATCCGACCCATATTAGGGTTCACAATCCAGCACAGAGTTTAAGGCTCAATTTACATTACCGCACAACGGAATGATAGCGAATTTTTATAACGAAATTGTACATTGCATAATGAATTGACATAAATGGTATGACTTACAAACTAGATACGATACGGTAGCTGCAGGAACTCACGAGACTGCAAGAGAATTCTCAGGAATACACGCGACTTTTTTGGCTCTTATCTAGTTTGTACGTTACACGATTGACATAAAGTTCATGGTTACCAAAATTCGCCTCGGCAGTGTAATTTGAGCCTAAGATTTTTTATTTTCAAGTCTCCACTAATTTATTATTATTTCTACGCTTTAGTAGAATATATAAACTCGCACCAAGACGCCTTCCGTGATGCAGAGCAGGGTTGTTGCTGATACAAGTTTTTTTTACACATCCTTACTGAATCTATCTCCATAAAAGAGCATTCTATTCTCTTTGGTCTTGTAATAAAATATTATTTCAATGATTAACATTAAAATAATCAATCTGCATAGCTTAATTGTTGCGGAATTTTAGCAATCAAATTTGTATGTTAAAAACAACAGCAGAGCTGCTTTTTCGGATTACTGTCTGTTTCTGGAAATTTTGTAAATTGTTCCAGCGTATCTTTTTGGGTCATGACACGACTCGAACATCCGCAATGAATATCGGCATTAATGAATGCGGATGCGGAAAGTCTGTCCCAATCCATTTTCAACAAAAAGTAAACAAAACTGTCTGGTTAAAATTCTAAAGTAATCACTCAATAAATCGAGTAAGTAACACTTTCGCGTACATTTCGAAGATTTCTACTTGATATCTCATCACTTTTTTCAACAATATTCATTTGAATAGCGTCGTAAAATCGTATTTGAAAAATTGTAGTCCAAAAGTGATGTTAATTTTCATCTACACATCTATGACTTGTCTATGGTTGCATAGTGCTGTACGAAAAAAAAACATTCGGTTCATTCAATTAAAGTTAAGCCATCACTAAACCGTCTATGGTCGGGTTAGTGACTTGTTTGTTTAGTTTTTGTTTAAAATGGATTGAAACGTAGTATAATATTATTATATATAAACGCAGATTGTCCGCGAATGCCCGCGCTCACTCGTGGCGGCCTGTTCGGATCCGCCGCGGGTTGGTCTTCAATGGTCCGGCCTAAGCTCTCAACGCTTAACCGAATACGCATCGGGCCGAAGCCACTCGGTTCATATCATAATTATCATCTCGTATACGTCTCCAAGCAGAGTACGGGCTTCCTCTAAGAAGATTTAGGGTTCTAACGGTCAAAGAGTCGTATTCCAGAACTCTACTCAATGCTCAAGTCAGGACTTGAGTATGATTTAAAGCACTAGAAATTATACTCAAGTCCTGGCGTTTAGGGTCGTATTTCCAGTGCTTGAAATCATACTTGATCATACTCAAATCCTAACTTGAGCAATGAGTAGAGTTCTGGAATAACGACCCTTTGACCGTTAGAACAATTGCCGACAAGGTTATACTATACATGAACAACGGTAGCGCCTTCATTTACACTTAAAATTTCAAATGTATCATTTGCTATATAAGATTGTCCAAGGTATATAGCCCAAAATACATCGGCTACCTGATCTCAAATACGTCGTCAGCGTTCTTCAACAAAATTAAACATGCACCAAGGTAGAAAAACTATGCTTCCCAAATTGGTTCTAACGGTGCCTTATAAAGGTAACAAAAGATTGGCCATCGATCACATTTTGGGTGCGTGTCGCAGTGTGTGGCCTTGATTTTATTATAATTGGCGTAATAAAACACGCTAGCCGTCTAGATGCCGTTTATACAGGTGTGATGGCCGATAAAGGCAAACAAAAAAGAAGTTGAACATGCACTCGCAGTCTAATTCCTTTGAAACATGACAGTTAATAGAGTAACGTAAACCTTAAGTAATGGAAAACTTAATTACAAAATATTGCGTTCAAATTAACTGTAATATATTCTATAATGATATCCTGAAAATACTTTAAAAAATTCGCGTACTCGTGGTGTGACCCAAATGCCAAAAGACCAAGACGGGACTAAATACGCAAGTGTTGTCACAAAATGGAAAAAAAATATTATTAAACGTAATCATTTATTAACAATAAAGATTGGCAAATATTTACGTGACACTTTATTTTTAGATGTTTTCTGTTTTCTATTCTTAAATTTAAGTACATAATGTATTTGATGGTCAATTTAATCGTAAATAAATGGGAAACATGAGCATAGCCGTGTTTTAAATTCTACTCTACTTAGTAACTCAAATAATTTATCTAAAATCTTTTTCCTGTACTTATCTCACGCTAGATGGAGTCGGCACAACGTGTATTCTTCTTCCACTTTCCCCTATCAGCCTTAATTTCCATACTCATACCGTTCTTATCCATGTCATCTTTCACATCCATCTTTTCTTTGGCCTTCCTCTCCCCTTATATCCATCTACAATCATACTAACAATCTTCTCGTAACATGACATTCTTCCCTCCGCATGACATGGCCATACCACGCCAACCTATTACTCCTCATCTTTTTGGCCACTAGCACCACTTTCAAACTTCCCCTGATGTACTCATTTCTTATCTTATTTTTTCTCAAATAATTTATCTAAAATATTATTTCTTATATTGCATCCGTACACAGAACAGTTTATGTTCGCCATTAAGAACTTGCTGAACGTATTCAAAAATATTTTAAAACACACACAAGTCAACTCTTAGCGCTCGATCCGGCAAAATAAGCGTGTTTGTAAGAAGCAGCCCACGCCGCCCGATTCCCCTCGAGTTACTCACCGTTGGTCTGCCATAAGTACAGTCAAGAGCACATCAAGCTTGACACTTTGGACCGTTCTTATTGCAAGCGGCATAGAGTTAAATTTAAACCTTTAGCGTCGAGCTTGACGTGCTCTTGACCCTGTACATTCGACGCGCAATCGCTTGCTCATACCATCTCCGTCTGGCACCGGTAAAGAACTCGAAACGTTGATTTGTTTGTGTGAACATTAGAACTCGATGAATTATTAAATTCCTGGCATTTCACTAACAGGGAAGACGACCGCGTATCCCACTACATCATCAACCGGGTGGTCTCAGCTGACGGGACAACGCGCTACCGAATTGGTGACCAACTTTTCACCGACATGCCGGCACTGTTGGCGTTCTACAGACTGCACTACCTGGACACAACACCGCTAGTACGTCCATTGTCGCATTCGGCTGTTAACAACGTGTCCCAGCCGCCGAACCAGCCGCATCAAGTTTTGGAGATTGTTACCGCGAAGTTTGACTTCCATGGTAGCGGGGTAAGTGTGATTTTTAGTTAACTTATTTATTTAATAGGAACACTGGTTGTATACAAGTTGATTGAAACAAAATTAGTATAGATTCACTGTGTCCCGGCCATAGGCATGCAAACGTCGCATATGAAACTAAATACTGTCGCAACTCAAAACTTACGGAATTGAGAAGATACTATTTGTATACAAAATTTTGGCGTCACTACTTTTTGGCTCAGACAATACTGATTTAAACCACCTAACATTAAATTTATTCTGATAGGTTCCGTCGGTATGAAGTAACACACACTTCGCAATGTGAGTAATTCACTCTACTCATCAAATACAAAAATTGTAATTATAAAAAAAACAGATAAAAAAATGCATGCGATAATAATATTTGAGTAACATCAAACCGTGCTGAATGGTCCTCTTATCGTTGCCAATAAAGAAAAAAAAGGATCGAGGAATATCGGCTGATAAATAACGTATTGATTCTGTCAATTTAGATTATTGCAACAAGACAGAACTGTCATTAATATTATGGTATAATAACATTACACTGAATAGTGTAATGTCAGAATTGACAGCATGTTAGCGAAAATAATTATTTTTCTTATAAAAAATTAAATTTACGGTGTTTTAAAAAAAGCTCTCAAAAGTTTGCAGAATTACATCGTCTATTCGCCAAGTTTTTTTGAAATCGGTTAACGGAAAGTGGGTGAAGTCAAATAAACCGGAGTCATCCACTAATTTCTCATCCTTAGAGCGTTTGTGCACTACGTCCGATTCGTATCAGGGCACTGTGATTCCCCCATAGGCCATAAATCAAAAAAAATCATTGGCTTATCCCGGTTAGATCAACTCACTAAGTTAGTAACTAGTTAACAAGCTTCCAAAAACTATAAATATCAATGTAATTAGGTCACGTTATCATTCACTTTTGTGCATCGGAAGTGAGCGCATCGCGAGACTAATTATCACCACGTGTGAGTCATCGAAACTTAATCACTTTGTTTTTGAGTGTCACTATTCCAAATCAAGTGTTTACGTGTTGTGAAAGCATGGAGATCCAAGAGCATGGTATGTACTTTTATTATCAATTTTTTTTTATTTTTTTTATGCATATTTTTTTTATGTAATTTTTTTATTGAAGGCAGTTTTTTGGTGAAAATTTTTGGCATAACTTAATTTCCTTTAGACCTACAACTTTTGGCTGCGCTGAGCTGCACCTGAGGTATATGGTTTTTGAATAAGGAGTATGTCCTTATTAAGAGCTATAAGTTTCATTTGCATCTTGCTGCCTCTTCTTGGCTTAAAGGGGTGTCAAAGTATGCATGTCCATAGTATTGAATTTTTAATTTTTTTTTAAGTTCAGCTTTCATATTGTTTTAGGTACATTTTTCAAATGTTCTGTATCGAGGATGACAATTTTTGATATTTGGCACTCTAAAGTGGGTAATCCAAATGAAAAAATGCAACACGTCCTGAGCACTTTGACCGAAACATCATCCCTTTCTGACGACATCGAAAATATTGATTTAGAGACTTTAAGCCTTAAAATTAAGAATATTTGTAAACGAATTTCCCACTACTGGGCAAAGTCGAATCGTACTAGATCTAAATTCTTAGAAAAATATTCAGATTGGCTGCATGTCGTTGAAAATATTGATGTACAGCGAACTGAGTTACGTGTATCTCAGAGCTTTGACGAAGTTAAACCATCAACTTCTTCATCGCATGGCCGTCCGAGAATTAACTTTGACGACACCAGTAAACGTACAAAAAGGAGAAGATTGGCTAGTTTGTCTAACCAAGACCCTTCTCTTGTACAGTCATTGCTCAATGCGTCCGATAGCTTGTCTTGTCCTGAAATCGATTCTAGCGAAGTTTTATCGCTCATTGTTGAAGCTCAGTTAACTCGACATCAATATATATTAGTAAAGAAATTTATAGACAATAAGTTTTCAAAAACCATTTTCCCATCTTACCAAAGTGTCGTGGAATCTAAAAAACACTGTTATCCTTCAGATATTACTGTTACAGAATCATCCGCCGAAGTCGAACTTCAAAGTTTATTAGATCATACTGCCAATCGGATTCTCAAGTCTCAAAAAGATGTTTTGGATAGTGTACCTAATGAGTCTCTAGATAAGATATCTTTGATAGGGAAATGGGGTTTCGATGGCAGTACAAGGCATTCAGAATATAAACAGTGTTTTTCTGACTCCACTCTTGAAGACAGTAGCCTGTTTGTTACTTCGTATGTGCCACTTCAGCTTGTTTTGACAACAGATAACAAAGAAAATTCAGTAGTTTTGTGGAAAAATCCTCGTCCTTCATCAACTCGATACTGTCGTCCTATACGCCTCCGATATTTGAAGGAATCGACTGCAGTGTCAGTTGAGGAAGAAGCTCATTTTAAAGATAAAATAAGGAACTTGCAGCCTACTGTTTTCAAGGAAGAAGATCGCGAATATCGCATTACTCATTGTTTGCAACTTACTATGGTAGATGGTAAAGTGTGTAATGCACTTAGTGGTGTTTCTTCATCAAAATGTTTTATTTGTAACGCCTTGCCCAGTGAAATGAACAAAATTGACGAATGTTCAAATAAGGAAGTCGATGAGAGTAAATATGAATTTGGTTTATCACCTCTTCACGCGTTAATACGTTTTTTTGAATATTTTGTTCATGTCGCGTACAA
Organism: Hyposmocoma kahamanoa; assembly: GCF_003589595.1. Taxonomy (NCBI): domain Eukaryota; kingdom Metazoa; phylum Arthropoda; class Insecta; order Lepidoptera; family Cosmopterigidae; genus Hyposmocoma; species Hyposmocoma kahamanoa. The sequence continues at coordinate 2,078,186 of NW_020653766.1, forward strand.
ATTAGATGTTAGGAAATGGCAAGCTAGGTCCGCTAATGACAAAATGCTTGTTGCTGCAAAAAAATCATATGTTCAGACTCAATTTAGAGAAAGATTAGGGCTTATAGTGGATAAGCCTAAAAGTGGCGGAAGCGGAACATCAAACGATGGTAATACAGCCAGGCGGTTTTTCTCGAATTCAGAAATTTCCGCTGAAATTACTGGGATCAAGAAGGATCTCCTAGATCGTTGCTGGATCATCCTTCAATGTTTAAATTCGGGATATAATATTAATAAGACGAACTTCGAAGAGTTCGCTTTAGAGACGGCTCGGCAGTTAGTTGCCGAGTATCCGTGGTATAACATGCCTGCTTCCGTTCACAAAGTTCTAATTCATGGTGCTAATGTTATAGATTACGGTTTGTTGTCAATCGGAGAGTTGTCTGAAGAAGCAGCTGAAGCGACTAACAAATACATCGAGTCTTTTAGAAAAAATCATACGCGTAAAATGAGTCGCATTGTGACCAACACAGATTTAGTAAATAGGCTGCTTCTTCATTCAGATCCCTTCATAACAGGTCTACGAAAGTTACCTGTTAAAAAAAAAGGTGTACTGTCAAAAGCTGTATTAGACTTGTTATGTATTTAAAGTTAATATTGTTGAGATTTAATGTATTTTGGTATAATTTGTGTTTTGTTTGTATTTTGTAAAATGAACTTTTTTATGTATTTTTATTGTTTTAATTTATTCATTTGTGGTTATTGTTAATACAAATAATCATTATTTACACAGTTTTACCATTAAAAGTCGCAGTATAAAATGTTTTAGATACATCGTCTAAAAACAAAATTACTGCGAGACATTTTTACACCTAAATATTGTCAAATATTTTTTAAAATGTATAATTTTATTAATTTACGTTTACCTAATCATATTTTAACGTAATAAAATAAAAAAAAAATAATAATTTCGGAGTTACGTATTTATGACCGCCTTAGTATGGAGCGTGAATCACCGTGCAGGGGGTCTACTCTCGATCTACGTCCGACATCCGTCCGATACAATTACTGCCAAATAAGCAATACTTGACCAAATGAAAAGACGCGTGATGCCAATGAAGCTTCATACTGGATACTTGTCTTTTAATTTTGTCGAATATTACTTATTTGACAGTAATTGTTTCGGACGGATGTCGAGAGTAGACCCCCAGTTTCGAATCCGAGAAATGGGGGTTCGAAATATCACAAGCATAATTTAATCTCTAGGTGTACAAGCGATACCCGAAGTTGGTCCGAGTTTTCTAGATTTATATAATCTCGGATTCAGAACGATTAGGAATCGGATGCGCACAAAATAATGTGCGCAAAATAATACGCACTTAGAGGTGGAATACTTTCTTCAAACAATGGGAAATCGGTTCACAAATGGACATAGTTATGCAAACTAGAACCAACCCACAAAATGTCACTTATTAGATTTTTGCAAAAATAGTGTGAAGAAATAAATAGGTAAGTTATTTGAGACAAACAACGTGAGTTATGTGTAGCGTGGAGAATGATATAGGGAAACTATTATATTATATAGCAATAAATAGAAAACATTGTGTATCTTTTTATTTCGTTTACGAGAACCAGGTTCTAGTTTTCGTAATAAAAACGCTAAAGATCTACAGTACTTCAGTACGTGTGACATGAATCCATTTAGCATATTTAAAAAAATGCATTATATGAAGTTAAGCAGCATGGTTCTTTTTAGCTATTATAAGTTACTTATTTAGGGTTGGTACCCTGAAAGACTTTTATTTTCTTTGGCTTGGTATATTGCCAGGACCTTTTGTGAGCGGGTAAAGGACACGTCTGGTGTTCTACCTAAATACATAACTCAATTTCACTCGAGGTGTGTTGTTAAAAATACAAATTCAACTTGTTTTTTTTAATTGATAATGGAAAGAAAAGAACTGAACTACGGGGCCCGAAACACGATTGAATGATGAATTACTTTGCTTCTACTTTTCACCGCAAAGCCCATTCAAGCACGATATAATTTCGCCTTAAGTGTCGACACAACCTCAAATGGCTTTAATTGATTGCGCATAACAGTGAAAGTGTTAAACAGTGATAGTAAAACTGAGGATATGCACTTATTACTATACGGTGGGAAAACATAATTCCTAATAATTTTCACGATAGAAATAAACCATTGACTTACAATTATATGGACGTCGGGTCCGCGCTAAAAAGTGTCCGAGCTTATAGGGCGTTAAAATCGTATACAGAGCGTCATTCACGCTTTAGTCTTCGTTTGTTCGACTAACAGCGAAGCAAGCAAAATTAGACAGTACTGCGACGACATTACAATTTAAATTCAACGTTTTAGCTTTTTCATATTCCTTTACATGTCACTACGTTTGAATAGGTTGACTTGGGACATTTTTTTCGTGGTTTTTGTATTAGACCCGTCGTCCATTTATTCGTAAGTCAATGAAATAAACACTAACTTATATCGAAATTTTACAACTGCTGTATTCAATAAGTACTTCACATGTACCAATGATTGTTTTTTATATCAACTGAACTAAATAGAACACGAATAGTATACGACGTGCATGTTTCAAATGGCCTTAATTTCGTTTGTAATAAAAATACATTCTGAAATAAAGCCTGTATCCCTGCCATTTGAACCAAGCTAAATGAACCGAATTATTACGGGAAAAAGTTGTAATTCGAACTGAGGCAGTATCGAATTTAAGTTAAAAAAGTCCAGAAATAAATTTCAATCAATCATGAAACCTAAACGTGGATGACTCGTATAATATTAAGATCACATTTCGCATAACTACACCCACATAGTTGCACGTTAATCCATCTACGCGTCCAAAAATAGCTGACAGTATCTGTGCGATGAAAAATTAGCGCAGTTCTAATGTTTTTTATTGTTTCTCGAAAACGTGACGCGTCGCCATTTTTAGGTCAGCGGAAGCGTGTTGGTTGCTCTCGCCTTTTTATCTTCCTTTTTATTGTTTTTCCAACGTTTGTCCACTTGGTGTTATGTCGGGTATCACTTTCGACTACACACCAACAATAATGCCTTTTGAAGTCGTGCGCTCTCCTCTATCTCACCTGATGGAATGTGACGATGAGGTCGACAATGCAGCATGCAGACCTAAATAATGCATATTCACTCTCGTCTTGAAAAGGTCCAAGTTATAACGTTCAGGGAACAAGTCTGCAGGCAGGGAATTCCACTCCATAGCCGTTCGCCATATGAATGTGCGAATCTTTGGAATATTCACTACATAGGGGTGGAATCCAAGTCTACGTCTAGTCCCCCGATGATGGAAAGGGGAAGGCAGAATTAAGTCGTGTAATTCTATCGCACACTCCGTGATATATCCTGTCAAATACCGATAAGCAGGTAACTTTACGGCGGTGTTCAAGGTTCTGCTTCGCTTCTACTGAGATCCGCAACTAAAACGAGGCTAAGGACAAAATAATTTTTAAGATATCATAAAAGAACCATAACCCACTTTTAGAATATTGAAATTATTAATGATATTTAAGCTATGCATCGTTAGGGCAATAAGTAGAACACGGTAACTAATTTTAACTGTCTTTAAACATTTTTTTTTGCTATTTAAAACGGGTATTGGAACATTTGTCATTTAACCGCGTTTGGTTAGTGGACGGCAGTCTACTAATTCCGGGTCTCCCATAAGCCTCTTGGCACGCTTGTCGATTGAAGGTGGCCAGTTGCTATGTAGCAGAGCCATACCAAAGGTGGCAGCGGTACTCCATACACGACAGGACTTGTGCTTGATACTGCTGAAGCAACTATCCCGTGTGTAGTAACGCCTCTCCTTGGAAAGGATGCCAAGCTTCCTGGCTGCAGTTTTGGCCACCACGCCTGTTATAACAAGGACAACTAACGTAATCGAGAAATTGAGATTAACATTATATAGAAATAGTGTAACGAGATCAACAACCCCCTATTAGCGGTTTTCTTATATCTTATCGATACTTCCAATGTAAACTATGCCATATATATATTTTTTTGGTGATTTTCAGTTATTTTTGTAAACAGCCATATTTATTTACTACGATTATGCTGTATGCTATTGTGTGAAAAACAAAATAAAACCAGATCAGGTCGAAAAATTAAGTTGTTGTAGTGTTCATTGGAGGTATCATTATGTAGTCTCAGTTTTATTGTTAGGCGAAATCAGACTAATGAACTTTTTACTACCAAAAAGAATAGTAGATTGTACAAGAAGTGCATAAAACGCGTCATCTTACTCGAGACGAGTGGATACTTAAGTCGAGGGTAAAATAAGTTTTATGAACGAGTTATACACTCTGCTTTTCACTTCGATTGCGAGGAAATTAAACAGCAATATTACAAAAAAACGATTATTTAATTAAAATTGTATGTAAAATTACAACAATTAGACATATTTAATGTGATGGGTTTTTTTTATTTTATACACTAGAGCATAAAATCCTATTATATGCAGCCTACATCCAGTATAAATACGAACTTCAAGAGCATGAGAAGTGAAACAAACTTTTTAATACAGTTGCTCAAAACGTGGTATTTTTCGCACTACAAATCGTGCGGAAAGTTGGATTTTTCGCACTAGTGCTTTTTACTTTTCCAGTTTTTTTTAAATTTACTATTGTTTTAAATCTTAAACATAGAACTAAAGAGATTGTATATTAATTTCATATTTATGTGCTTTGTGACGTAAGTCATTCGTCATTACTATACTATATCTATGGAGAGACCGCATTTTTACACCTATGAAGTAAATGCTCCTTAGTAGCGATTATGTAGAAAATAAAGTAATATAAAATAGTAATTTTGATGTGGCTGAATACTGGCAACAGTTGCCATATTGAAAAAAGTCGGCCAAAAAAAGTACTAATTTTTTTCATCGTTTACATTCCCGCCTTTTTCATTAACTTTTTTACGATTTGATTTTGTGAACAAAGGAATAAAATGAGGTTTTTTTTTTAATACTGTTTTATTTTACTTTCAATGTACGTTTTTCGCAAATGTATTAAAAAACGTTTTTTGATACACATGCGGATTTGTCATTTTCAGTTGTCTCGAGTCTTGACCCTCGCCTCTGGCTCGGGCCAAGATGCCTCGAGACTCGTGAATAATGACTAACTTTCCGCACTTGTATCAAAAATAACTATTAATAAAACCATTAACATTTCTTTTACTCAAAGCGTACATGGACTGAATGATCTTGGTCCATCGTGCGAATTGTGGGTGCGCTAAATACTTTTTTCTGAATTCTAGTTTTGAATTATTTTATTATTTATCAGGTTTTAAACTGTAGATACTTCGGAAAATAAAAATGGAAGTAAATTCGTTTGCTACTCCGCGAACCCAGTGAAGGTTAAATCGTGCAAAACAGCTGCGCTTCTGTTGAATATTTTTTCATGCAGTTAATTATAAATAAAAATTAATAAAATAAATAACACAAGCGCAACTACAGTCACAAAACATCACCAAAAATATACCCGACACGTGTTTCGCCTCTCCACGTGGCATGCTCAGGTGTTGTTTGCTCGACTCTCGGCCGAAGAATGAGCCCATTCATACCGGTTGGTATATTTATACCCATCGAGTATATAACCAGAAATAGAGACGAAATGTCATTTAATTTATTTGAAAACTATTCTGCCATATCATTACTGTGACAACTGCGCTGCGATTGGTCAGCCCGAATTCGAAATAATTGACGGGTGTCGTCAATGGGCGTCGTCAATTGTTTGTTGAAATTGGAACTGACTGGGTGCTTATGCCTAAACGAAGAAACATGTTCTTTATATCTAGTTATAATATATAAGTATTTTGCACGATTTAACCCATTTTTATTAACATGGACTTCCGCAAAGTAACGCCTGAATCTATTAATTACTTCGGAAAATACCGACTTGCCGACTCTATTTGTACTAATTCAAAAAAGTTAGCACCACATGAAAATTATCAAGTTCTGAATTAAGTGCCAACGCGTAAAGGTGTTTGAACTAATTGTTTGCACTTTACAGATGGCACGTGCGTTACCGAGACGGCTCACTCTTTTGTCCTATTGTATTCTAAAGATGAAGCGGTAAGGCGAATCGGTACAAATAAACATTTCGATATGCAAATAGTTGCCGAAATGCTAATCTGCCGTGCACTAACTAAAACGCGGCTATTCGAATATGCGATAAAAGCTCTATTTACAAAATTATTTTTAAAGACAGTTAAAATTAGTTTACGTGTTCGGCTTATCGGAAGTTACCTTAACGATGCATAGCTGACACATCATTAAACAAATTCAATATTCTAAAACTGGGTTATGGTTTTTAATAACATCTCAAAAAAATATTTTGTCACTTAGCAACATTTAAACAGCGGATGGCAGTAATAATTTTAATGCGAGCATGTCATGGATAAACCTACACATTCAATGAAGTTTGACAAACCCCAGGTCCTTGCAAAAGAAGTCCGTTATCTACCCAGGATGCTGCGAGAGGCCATTGAAATTAAAAAACATCCTCAGGGAAGATGGTTTCTCCGTACCACCAGTTTGGGATCCAGTGTTTCCTCTAATGAAAAATCCCAAACAGACATAAGACTGCAGTACTAATTAATATGTTTTAGTTTTATTCTAATTTCTATTAATAATTAATAATAAATTGAACTTAATAAAAATTCATTCAATAAAATAATTTGTAAAACTTAATATAGCGTAAATTGGAATGTTTTTTTTGTAAAATTAAAAATAAGGTATTTAATTAATAACTATTGTAACTATAGTGAAAAAATAAGGTGGTTTGCATCAATATTAGACATAACTGGTTGAAGACTGTACCACCTCAGTCAACCGTGACCATGGGACCTGTAAAGGGCCCGAAACGTCGGTTTGTTTGAAAAAACGAATATACGCGATTTAAATCCGGAAAAATAGTTTCATTTCCTATGTGTAACAATCGCGAAAACCTAAGAACTCGATAAGTAATAAATTAGTTATGACAAGGAGGGTAGAGTTGCAGTGCTATTCAGAATATATAAATCTCAACAATTTGACGATCACTACCACTGCGCCCGTTACCCTGAGATATAAGTTGACAAGTCCCATGTGCCTAAAATTTCACCAGCACCCTTCAAAACCGTAACGCAGTCATATGAGATTTACAGCTTGGCGGCAGATATACGTAAGGTGGTAGTACTTCACTGGACGAACTTATTGATTTAATACAATAAGTGTTGTGACTCCCTTATTTAACAGTCTTCCATCACATTTAAAACATAAGTATTAAAAAAATTATCAAAAATTAAATGAATAAAATATTCATTGTAATTGGGTAGCGAAATAATTATCATTAACTGGTAAGCTCATTAATGTTTATATGACTGCAACGCGTGGCAACCGCCCGATAAACTTTTACGATCTTGGACAACCTTATCGCTACTTGTACGTTATCATGAAAGGATAAATAAATAAAAAACGCGAACTAAGTTCAGTGTATTTGTCTCAGAGTAATGATAATCGCAAACGTCTGACAATATCAATGACTGATGACGAATGACAATCATCGGACGCAGATGCGATGGAAAGAAAAAGAAACAATGGAAGTAGGGACGATTCGATACAAGTAAATACTCGATACTTTTCTTTCGATACCGAGTACTTTTAGTGTCGATCCCCTCTTTCGACTTTTACTGGGTATCGGAAGAAAAATACTGGTATCGAACGAAACGCGCACGCGTAAATATTTAACCTAAATCCCACTTCCCAGGAAAAGATCATCTTTTTCCATTTTCACCATTTTAGCAAACAAACGCAAACCACGAAGTACCAGAGTCAAAAAAATGTATGACTATATGATACCATAGATATGGTATATACATCTCAGCGAATGAGCGAAGTTACAAACAGAAATGGCGGGTTCTTATGCAGTCTTGTTGGTTTTTGTATTACAGTTTTTATATAAATTAATGTTTAGTTTAGGCATTATTAAGACAAATTCGCAGTAATAATCGATTATCAAAAACTCGATCGATTAGCTAATCGATAATACTTTAAAAAAAATAAAAGAACGTTTATTTGTTTAATCTCCTAAAAAAGTATTGATATGAGTAAGTATCGATACTTTTGAAGTACTCATATGATTAATATCGCATGACGAATTGATTACTACTCATTTGAATAAGTATCGATACTTTGGTGGTATCGGAACATCCCTAAATGGAAGTGCACTAAGCCTCGGAACCGCTGTCGCTAAAACTCACACAATCATATGTTAAACAATATGAAATCTTGATAATAATTGTTGCAGTTTCTAATTTAAAAAGATGTAACATATTCTGGACTGCCGTGACGCCGACACTCGACTACGACGAACGACCACCATCTGTATGAATAGAAAGTAGTATCTTCTCGACAACAGATATCTTCTTTAACGCACGCGTTGCATAATTAATTGTATTTCTATCAATTAAGTTTACTTAGTTCTCCGAAAGAAACTCAACCATATTGCATTGGAATAATATTGACTTTCGTTTGTTACAGTACAAAAAATCAATTCGATAAAAATGTATTTAAATAAGACTTACCGATTATATCGACCCCTCACACGTAAAGTATCGTATGTCGAAATTGCCAAGTTTACAGTGGATCCAGTGGAGCCTTTTAAAGTTCTGAATTCACTGAAATAAGCACAATACATGACTTTAGCGTTTCTCAGTTATATTCGGCAAAGGTCGTTACTCACATAGAGTATTATAAAATTCTAGATATCGGTAAGATGATTTATTAGATGATCACTCTATGTGAGCAACGAGCTTTGCCGAATGAAACGGAAAACTTTATAACACTTCCCTGTAAACTTGGCAATTTCGACATACGATACTTTACGTAGGAGGAGTCGATATGAAATACCACAACGGATAATATTTTTGGTGCGATTATCCTTTTTGCACACCAAAACAGCACAATGAGACATTTTTCTAGGATTTTGGAGAATTTGCACGAAAGAATGACGCAACCATACCGTACAAAGCGAAAATGGCGAAATGACCTCAAGTAGGTCTTTCGACACCTAAAGTTGGCACGCGTCTGACGCTAACTAACCACTTCTGCTGTATTCATTATTCTATGGCGAAACTATACTTATTTTGTTCAAGTCTGTGTTTTCACAAGCACCTAAACGAAAAATGGCTTACACGAATTCACTTCATATTAAACAGGGCAAAACTGAAATCTTCTTAATGACTACTCAAAAGACAGAAGGGGTATATGTTAATGAATCTCCACTTATTTTATAGGATGCGGACGACCTGCCGTTCCGCCGCGGCGAACGATTAATGGTCATCAACCGCGACGAGGATCAGTGGTGGACGGCGCGGAACAACCAGGGCCGGAACGGCTCCATCCCTGTCAACTATATTGAAAGAGTATGTACGCGTAGAGTCAAGAACACAAAAAGCTTGATACTCTGGACTTTGGACAGTTCTTATCGCAAGATGCAAGTTGCATTTAAGTCTTAAGTGTTAAGATCGACGTGCTCTTAAACCTGTACAGTCAAAGGCATGTTATACTTGACACATTGTATCGTTCTTGTCGCAAGGGGCATAGAGTTGAATTTAAATCCTAAGTGCCAAATTTGACGTGCTCTTAACCCTGTACAGTCAAAGGATCAAGCTTGACACTTTGGGTCGTTCTTGTCGTAAGCGACATAGAATTGAATTCTATATTGTATCTAATCTAAAAAAAATCTAATAAGAGATTCTTCCATGACACCAGTTACCACCGTTACCAGGAGACTGGTTATATGAAAATTTCAAAAATAAAACTTAATTCTTGAAATTTTTATGTAACTTATTAACCGACTTTAAAAAAGGAGGAGGTTCTCAATTTGACTGTTTTTACGCATGTTACGTGATAATTTGTGAACGGATTTTGATGATTCTTTTTTTGTTGGAAAGAGGGTACCTCCATAGTGGTCCCATTTAAATTTGAAGAAAACTATTCCACCTGTAAGGATTGCAAACTAGATTACTGAATATTATAAAATACTGAAATTATTTCGTCTCAAAACTTATGAACAAACGTGGTATTGATCTCATAATTTCTTGGAATTTACTATCATGAATGTAATGATTTTTCGTGTGATAGCATCTGGACGCGACGGGCGCCCCTCTGCCAGTGACGGAGGTGTTGGCCGCCCTGGGCGACACGCCCGCGCCACAACATCCAATCAGGAACAACATGCAGGTAAGGGATCTAAACGGTACTGACCAAAAGTTCACTTTTATTTAAGAGGGAGCAGAGGAAAAATTCCTAATCTTCGATTTGATTTTAGAGGGGTATATCCATTTTAAAGTTAAAATAAAATATTGTATGAGTAAGTACACGATATATTCAAGCATAGTCATTAATCAGAAACATAAAACAATAAAGTTTCCTTGATAGATAAAAATCACGATATGACCTCTAATTTTCACATTTTTTCGATTTATCCTCGAAATGCTACAGGTTATTAGGACAAAAATTAGATAATTAATTATATTTATGCATGATTGACAACTGTCACTACGGATTTTTTAAAATCGCTTTTAGAGTTTTAGAGTTATTCCGCTAAAACGAATTTGGTACTTTTAATGCGCAAAATTCAACATCTCCTGTCGCATGTCACGCGAACTTCAGGCATACATTTGTTTCACAAATTTGGGCGGAGCCAACGTCAAAACTTTTTTGGCATGCTCCCTCTTAATTACTTTCCATTTTAATCGTAATTGCACCGTGAATTTATTACTTCAAGGTTGATTTTTCTCATTTCAAAAAGCGCTTCGAACGTGTAAATAAAATTTACCAGGGATGTCCTTGATTAGTTTGTTATTATCAAACACAGAAGCGCGTTGAATGCAGTTTAGTGGACCCTTGTACACATAATTTACCGATAGCTAAACTGTATATCACCATCGACCCATTTACGCCCCACTGTTGGGCACGGATCTCCTCCCAGGCGAGGGTTTAGATCATAGTCCGGACTCGAACCTACTACGGCCTCTGCTTGCAAGGTGGTAAGTCAAACCATTGGGCTACCATGGCTCTTACAAACTGTATACCTATACAATAATAATAATAAATGAGCTTCGCAATGCCTGCATTAAAATGGGTACCAGGTGTGGATGGTACCATATGCACTCGAATTGGTACCAAAGTCACTAAAAATGATAAAATAATGCACGGATGTGGTAATAAAAATAGGAATATTGTATGCTTGATTTTTTACTTTCAAAAACAGAATGAATATTATAGACGTTTGTACCAATTGTTCCAGCGGACTCTGCCAGCTTTAGCACGCGTGCGACAAACAAGAATACCGAACGCGTACGACCGCACCGCGCTGAAGCTCGAAGAGGGTGATATAATCAAGGTAAAACATAGATCTGATAGATCCGTGGATTTTCCGTCCTCATTTCAAGGAAAAAAGCTCCGCTAAATTTATGCGCGCAATTACGCTTTGTCGTAGCGTATTAAAACACTTGAAGCGCCGCCATATCTAGGACATTTAAATGCTGTTTTTATACTTATGACTATCGAGCCAAATACACGTGCGAACCACATTGCGATTTTTAAGTTAATACTCTTTATCTACTTGTTTGATAAGATCAATCTTTAATTGAAACTAACAACACTTTTAGACATAACTGTATTATAAAAATATTAACTTAATATTTATTTTAACAGGTGACAAGAATGAACATAAACGGGCAATGGGAAGGCGAACTAAACGGGCGGGTTGGCCACTTCCCGTTCACGTACGTCGAATTCCTCGACGACGCCAATGCCACCAGCTAAGTGGTACCAATAAGTACCGAAATTGGTACCGTAGCTACAACAAACCAGAATTGATACCACAAATACTGCAATTGGTACCAAATGTACCAGAAATACAGCAGTTGGTACCAAATGCACCACAAATATTGCAACAATGTTACCATATGTTTATTCAAACTCAACCCAGTGGCATTTATAATAGACCTGGTAACAAGGCTACCTTGAGTAGCCATATCTTCATGAAAACCGCAATTACAACCTGAGTGACTTCTAAAGTATAATATAGTGAACATAAGTGAAAATTAACAGTGCTATTACCAAAAAAGTGTAGTGTTGTGACGTGTTTGTTGAACCTGACCACAAAGTGGACTACAATTACCGTCTAGAAGAGACATTTATGTGCCACAGACGGGTAAGGGACAAGGATATCGAGCCGTAAGCACCCCTAACTAGCGCAATGTGGGTTACTTACTACCAAATATAATTCATTGACTTATTGGCTAAAAACAGTCAGTATATTGCACCAATTCTAAACTTATTTTATATTTATACCTGCCGTAAGTTGCAGCGTTAAACCTTCCACAAGCGCTGGAGCTCTCTTAACTATATTAAAACGTAGTTATATAAAAACCGCAAGGCCTAATTATAGGTCTCATAAGAGTCCCATAATAGAAGCTTTTATATTTAACAATTATGAACATTACAGTTATTGAAGAGAAGTTCAATATGACAGCCAGATTCTGGCATTGTGTTTAACATTATTGTGGGACCCTTAGCATCTACGCGCATCAAGGTTTTTCGAATTCAAAGTTTTGGCAAAAGCCGACGCTCGCTTGGTGTGTGGAGCTCCTTAGGGATAAGCTGCAAAGTCGATATAAGTAACATGCCTTTATATATTTCTGTTATAAACTGGTACTATACATATGTCATGTAATTATACCATTTTATAGACGCCTTAATCCTATAGTCGAATTTTTTATTAGAGGTAACAAACTGACTAGGTATAGTAGGCATCATAATTAGATGCCCAAAATGGAAACAAAGGGAGAATACCTTGGGAACGTACAGAGGGAGTCAGAGGACAATATTTCAAGACAACACTATTTTTATTTCACCAAAATCTAGCAACCCTTTAAATGTCAGTTTATTATCTCTAATTAAACATCGGACTGGATTACAGAGATTGCTTTCTCTGAAGGAAAATGTTCACTTACTATCTCTGGGTTTATAAAAAATAGAAAGGTGAACCTGAACGTGTGGTAACGAATTCGGCTTATCCTTTATCGAGCATAATGAAACTTATTGTGTAATAAAAAAAATTATCGCCCACCGATATGATGTTACATAATGATAAATATTGTTATCGACTTTATAACCGCTACGCTAAGTCTACGATTTACTCCAAGGACAGGAATTCGTCACAGACGTTTGAACATGTGCAAAATTGAACACAAAATACGAACAGATAAGACAGTTTTCTGGTTATAAACCTATGCAAGCATCCACATCAAATACCTGGTCACAAACAGAGAATTCCCTGTATTGCAATGTTACATAATTTATTCCCGCGCATTCGCAACGACCGTATTACCCGTGCAGCGAAGACCTTTACTCCGTGGCATATTCTTTCACCAGTATGCCATAGATATGACAAGAAATCTACCCAGACACTAGTGATGCAACAGAAGTGTCATAATGTATACAGGGGCCTTATCATGAACTCTTATTACAGTTCAGTATAGGTTCGTAACAACAAAAAAGCGGGATGGTGATATACACGTCATGTAGCGCTGTCTCACAACAATTCATTTTCTGTCCTAAATTGAATCGTATTTTAACCGAATCGTGAGATTGGATATCGTTCTCGAATCAATGGAAGAAAATCCAAAGAAATTTCCATATTACATTCTTGCTTTGTAAATGTCCTATACATTCGGTAACTGTCATTCGATACCTGTGTTCTGAATAACGTTTGTAGCATTTGCCGGTCAAGAAGCTCGAGTAATCGTACGGGTATGACGTCATGTCGGTTCGGTTTCGAATACGACAGTTTGACGTTTGATTCGGGTGTTGTGAAAAAAATCGTTATCGTAAGGTTCAGAATTAACCCCCTGTGTCCTGATTTTGATTAAAATCGGGATCGATCCTATAGGGTAGTCTCGAAATCAGATAGGTTTCTGAGCGAAAGATGAACCTGATTCCTACTATATCTTTCTAATTTGTGAGTTAAATCAAGTATTGTTCCGATTAGAAATGTCGAAAGTTTCCGACCGGCCAGTTGTGAATCGCAATTATGCGCCTCGACTCGGAAAAGACGCAGTTTCCGATCGGGAGAGGCAATCAAAATCAAGCTGCTGATGTCAAAAAAGATGCGGAAGTGTAAATGTGTAAAATGGTCTCAATGAAATAGTTTCAAACGGCTTGTCGTTGGTTTCATAATTACACACTTAACACAACAGAAAACTGATGCGCCTAATCCATCGCAAACGTTATAAAATTCCGATAAAAATAGCCGAAGCAATTTTTAAATTTAATTCTTTTTTCGAAGAATTTATAATCTTTTAGGCCATGGGAGAGGTGAGAGTCTAAAATATATATCCATAATAATAATATGACAATTGGGCTGTTGAGGACGTCCTAAGTTCGACCAATTTAGAAAACACTTATCTAAATAAAATTTTTGCCCATTTTGAGATCAGGTAATTGGTGTGGTTGTATCACACAAAATACTTTTAGAAAATTTCAGTTTTTCTCGTAGCCGCTAGAGGCGCTGAATGCATAGTTTGCAATACAAAATTGACGCAATCTATAAATGGTCGCTAGAGAATGTCGACACCGTAAACTCACGGTAGACGAAAGAGATTAAATTTAACTCATATATTTTACCACAATGTTTAACATCTGTGTTTGCATTTACTAACTAACTGTTTTCGTTCGTGTAATTTAAATTATGTCAAATTGTAATGCAATTATTTATCTATTTAATTCAATTTACTGTGAGCACAATTTGTTTATACAAAGACATATGTTTTAACACTAGAAGTGACTTGGAATACTCAATGATTTATATTGAAGGAAATTTTCCATGCACGTGGAGATTATTATATTTTCCTTGATTTTTATTAGGTAGTTTTGTATGGCGAACCCCATAAGTGAGTTAACGAAAAATATTTTTTAAATAAAAGATTAATATAATAAATTTTTGAAATAAAAATTTTTTTACTGGTTATTCGTCGTAATAAAAAAAACAAAAGCTTTACTTGAAAATTAGATTGGGGTCGTCAAATTAGGACCTTTACCTCGCTCTTTTTCTCTCTTATATTAATAAGCATAAATGTCGGTATAGTAAACGCCATTCTGTCCTCTATGAAGCTCTTTCTTTGATCTCCTTGTACAATGTTATTTTCCTATATAACCCAAAATCTCAAACAAGAGGTTTTATATCTAAACGGAATGGACATATTCAAAATAAACCTTTGTTGATTTTGAAGGTATGATGAAGCAAAAGACACTTCTAGTAAACAAGGACAACTTATTAACCAATAAGAGTCTTAAATATAATGATTTCCTTTTTGAAGGAATTGATATTTGTACATCGAACATTGCTTGACTGTTATATCTTTTTAATACATTTTTACATATGTATAATATTATAGTTAAAGTATAAACGAAATATCGTTGGCACTTCTTATATCTCTGTATCTTTGTTTTCTTTTATCTGTAGTTATTCATTGAATTAGTTATCAAACCCGAGATAAGAGGACACATTATCAACCAATAATATTTTTACTGTCACATCTCTCTGATGTGTGAAAATGATAAAGTCAGCCATAGATTATTAGATTACATAGGTTTTCAGGAGAATCTTTTCTACAAATTGTTTCTGATCGGGTTGTTCCGAGTTAGTTTGACACTAGGTGTGGTTGTTTGGGACATTATAATTATTACATTAATAAAATTTTATGTCAACCAGTCAACCGTGACCATGGGATCTGTAAAGGGCCGCGAAACGTCGGTTTGTTTGAAAAAACAAATATACGCGATTTAAATCCGGAAAAATAGTTTATTTCCTATGTGTAACAATCGCGAAAACCTAAGAATACGATAAAAATTTTATGTGTTGTTGAAATCTGTCTTTCCATTCTAATAATTCTTATACAGTTGAAATAAAACTGTATGACTAAATGTAGAAATTGATACTAATAATAATTAAATTTTTCCATCAATGCATTACGATGAAAAAGATCCCCTTGGAACATCCGCTTTAAAATAATTTGCTGCTATGGTTTCAAATGAAAATATGGAATAAGCGAATTCTTGAGTAAAGCAAGTTATAGTTTGATTCTCTTTTCATATAAAATGCTTTATCTTCATGATCGTTCTTTGAAACGATTGATTGCCATAAATGTAACACCAATCTAGAAGTGTCAACTTTATTGAACCACTGCATCGTCTAGTCCTATTATTCCCGCTGAAGTTATTCCTAGTTAGGCTTTTGTGGTATGTAAAACTCAATGTCTAATGGGAATTTTGGAAATTGGAATCCCAGATATGCAAAATATTCCCAATTTCCGGTTAATAATAATATTCAAAATATTCCCAGGTTCCGGGAATTTTGGGACAAGACTATTCCGTTATGGGGAAAATGTTCCCCAACATTACGTTAATAGGGATGGTGGGACAAAGAATCCCGGGCATAATGGAACTAGAGGTAATGAGTTGTTATTCACGTTGTTCTAATAAGCTAACGCCTGCATTAAATTTTTTTACATATATAATGTAAGTGAATAAATATGGCTTTTTTCATTTTACACGACTTGAGGTACAGATATCTGTTTCTAATCATCTGTTAATCATTTTAATAATTTCATTGATCGAAAATCGTAAAATAACTTTTAAATAGCCAAATTTGACTATTAATGCAATCAATAAAAATGTACGAATACAAGATACGTTCCAATAATGTTATCAAATTACAAACTCTTCTTAATAATTTCAATGATTATGATGACTAAACATGACATGTAGTTTTATCGTACGACAAATTGTAAAGCATGATTGAAAAGTTGCCGACATTACAAAACAACGTAAGAAGTATAATTAATAATAAAATTAATAAAAAAATATCATTATTCTCATTTTGAACACAATCGGTTAATAGTTGAACGCTCCCAGGATAATACATCTGTCTATTATTTCATATGATTTAGTATGTAGTTCCATCTCGCTCTTGTTAGATGTCAGCTAGCCAGCCAGAGACAATAATTAACATTTAAAAAGTAAAATTCATCATCCCGGCATGCCATTCCCGTTCAACTTTGTGTAGGTCATGATACGAATTTAAGCAATTCAGTTTTACCACGTCAAGTGAATTGCGTGGAACTTGGCTGGCTGCTTATAAGCTCATAGTAGGCCCCCTGCACTATTTCAGCTTTCTAATTTGATGAGTTGCCGGGTATGGATGGCCCATATTTCGTCTCTATTTCTCGTTATATACTCGATGGATCGAAGGTTGATACTAAAAAAAAAACATGGCGGCCACAAATCAATATGGCGGACTTTTTTCATAAAATATAAACATGGCCAATCAGCCGTGACCATGGGATCTGTAAAAAGCCTGTCTGTAAAGAGAGGAACGTTGGCTTATTTGAAAAAACAAATATACGCGCTTTAGGTATGAAAAAATTTATGTCCAGCAAACGCAAAACCGAAGAACTCGTTATAGTATCTGGTACCTCAAGGTGTGGTCAATACGAAATAATTCTTCCAAAATATGATAGTCAATATTTTTATATGCATTTGCTGGTGCAAAACAAAGTATTTAGTTTAGTATTACATACAATTACTAGGACGTTTGGTGGCCAAGTTACAGTTATTGTATAATTATTAAAAACATGGCCGCGTGAATAATTAAACATTCGCCATTTATAATTATTTTTCATAGGCCAACGCCATAACATACAACTAGAGATGGGCAAAGGGTTTGTCGTTATGTCGTTATTGTTGTTTGGGTCTTACCCAAACAACAATAACGACATAAATTTTTAGACGACAAAGAGGCAACTGTGGATTCCACTATTAGGGATGCACATTGATATTCGATTTTTATTCAGACCGATTTAAGTCCATACGATCTAACGATCTTTTAATCGATTTATTTCAATGCGATTTTCAAGCGAATCGATTCAATAGAAAGGCAAATCGAATCGTCTAGATCCTTAGTTCCCAAAGTGGTCCAGGTGGATCCCCAGGGGTTCACGGGAGACTCGACGGGGGTCGACATTGGCGTGACAAAAAAATGGGGGTTCACAATTCGTAAGCTGGGGTCCACGAAAATTTATCTGCTTTCGATAGTGAAGAACTAAAATGTTGGCTTGACTTCACCTATCAATGCAGGCAGATAATATTTTAAGAAGCTCAGCGATTGTTATAAGTAAAAACTTGCATATTCCATATTCAGTACAACGTGTCTACTTTTTTGACGTCCACTCACAGCACAGTCAATTAAATTCTCACTTTTTTTTCGAAAACTATTAATTTGTGGTTGGAACTCAGCAATTTGCGTTGCAAATTTCCATAGATCTAATCTTCACATTTTTTGTCGAGTTTTGGGAATATGGTAGAAATGTAACTAACTGCAGGGGGTCCACCGAAACCAGCAAAATTTTAAAAGTGGTCTATAAGAAAAAAAGTCTGGGAACCTCTGGTCTAGATCAAAAAGCTGTAAACATTTTGTAATAATATCATTAATTTTGAACAAACTTGATTTACTATAAATATTTAAAATTTTGATTGAATTGATGTTCAATTATTTTTTGAAATTACTCCACTAGTTTGTAATTATTAATGCAAAGATCTCACTCACAGACGGCACTCAGAAAAAATTCTTCTATTCGACCGGATACGGATTCGAAAAAAATTTCTCCTAGGTCATAGATGGCGCTACGGCTAAAAAGTCGTTGAAAAACCAAATGCAAAGATACGACGCAAGCACATAGAAAAAATCGTGAGGTCCGCTGGTTCGTTCCGTGGCTTAGTTGGTATAGCGTTTGGCACAGTAAGCATACTGTAAGAAGACATCGGTTCGAATCCGGCCGGATCGAAGGAATTTTTTGTTGAGTGTTCGATCTTTGTATTAATAATTATAAGTATTTAGTTGTAAATATTTTTTAACTCGATTAAAACTCGGCGTTAACAAAATACCGGGTTAAAACCCGGGCGCTTGCCATCTCTGGTTGTGTAGTATCACTCCATTGTCACAACAACTCTAGGCTTGCGTTTGCGCCAGTATTACCCCCTTAATTGTAGCTTTGCCTCCAACAAAATACAATTGAATTGATAAAAAATAATCCTCATGGACACTCGTGCATTGGGGACATGTACCAAATTGTTATTAATATTGTATATTGTCACTTATATTTTGAGATTACGTGTCATATAATTGTATATGTATTTTAAAACGAAATTTGTCTAATTTTTTTATAATAAGTTATACATATGTAACATTTTTTAGTAATAAATAAGAGGAGTTATGGTATTTTGTTTAATTTCTAATTGTATTGTACACAATACAACGTGTAACGTGTAAAACTCATTACGCTATTTGCTATTTCGTTACCAAAATCGCTTCCATTCGTTTCCGCGGCAATGTAAATTATGCCTAACCTAACCCCTAAGATTCAATTCAAATTGCGGCGGAACGGAATGTATGCGAATTTTTGTAATGATATTAATGTACATACCATGAACTTTATGGTCAATGCTGTAACGTACAAACTATATACGAGCTAAATAAAATCTTCTGCGGAGCGACTATTTCTAATATTTCTCGACTAGAACTGACTAATTCACGTTTTTTTTTGGGCGCAATCAGATCTAAGGCGATTATCACACTGCACCGTGACCCGCGACGGAGCACGGAGCTGCGTTTTTTAATGTTGCACTGAAGTACCTCATTTTGTATGGAAAACACGCGCCGTCGAACACACTGACAACGCTTCTCCGCGCGCGGTTTTCCGCGCCCCCGCGCGGAGGGGCGTGGCGGACCGCAGGGTATGGCACACTGCGCTCTGCACAAACAAAAACCAAATAGTATAACTGCAGCGTCCTGAATGAGTTCTGTATTATTAACCATTCTTGTCAAAAAAGGATCTCGGCTACACGTACAATCATTACGGCGATCAACCGCGAAGCGAGTACTTTAAGTACTTTAAACCGCTGCCTCAGTGCAGATTAAAACGCTCGTTGAAGCAGATTGCGTCTCCGCCACCGCGCGCGTGGTAGTGTGTTAATCGCCTAAGCTAGGGGCTGTGGTCCTTGAGGTTCTAAAATGATGCCGCCGGAATAAGCTTATTCCAGAGTGGACAGTTAAACACCTTAATAACTTCAAAACGTCGTAACGACTAAATCTAGTTTTTTACGACTAGAACCGACTAAATCACGACTTTTTAGTGTAATCAGATCTAAGCTAGGTGTTGTGGTTCTCGATATAGAGAAATGGTGCCGCTGGAATAAGCTTATTTCAGCGTGGACAGTAAAACACCCTTATAATGTTATTTGCTACTAGAACCGACTAAATAGCGCCTTTTTCAAATTTCAAAAACTCGACCATGGTCACGCTGGAATCGAGCCGGCAGTGTCCGAAATGCCTCGTCAGTGTCCGAAATGCCTCGTCAGTCTTCGGAATGTTTGGACAGACTTCCGAATGTGATGAAATGTCGATGATGTCGCAACGGTATGCTCCACCATGCCAATGGGTGCCGGGCCTAAGTAGTGAATGAGGAAGAGTGAGTGTTGGAGCAAAGTTCATACATACACTTACGCCCTCGGACTGCCATTGGGGTAGGCACACGCTACTTAGCGACAAATCAAGAACCTTTCTTACGAGCAAATGCGAAAAGCCGTGCCCAATTAATTCCCTAATGTATATATAGGTACATACGTTTTATAATGGTTTCAACTTGTAAGGTAAATGAAGGCGTATCTAATTCGTTGCTTTGAGGGGACATACTGCGTGTACGATTCGTCGCTTAGAGGACGTGCTGTACACGGGAAGCCATATACCCGAACAGTATCTTTTCTACATAAGATTCTTTACAATGACCTCCCTATCAACCTCTTGGTTGTACGGGAAGGGCACTTATAACCTACGCAAGCAAGCCCGCACAGGGACCTACTCAGTTGAGTCCTGACCCCAGATCAGGCCATTTGCACAAACTTCATCCGCTTCTCAAAACGCTAGTGCCTTGGGTAAGCTGCCCTGGGTGCACGCACAGTATACTCACTACCCTTGCACACTGCGCAACTAAAGGTTACCCCCGCAAAGTCCACTACCAAATCTCCTCTTTGGTGGCGGATAGGTACGCACGCTCACCTCCAGACGCCGAAACATCTCTCGGGTTGTCAGAAACCTACATGTCTGGAGGGACCACAGGATATCTAGCTCTCCGGGCTAGTGTCGGAGATGCCGGTCGCAATGTCCTATGACAATGTCCGGACATAGCTTCGGACTTACAAGGTAACTCACGTGCACCGGGCGTCTTCTCGCCTTAGGCCCTCGTCTAGATCGCTAAGACACGCTAGCTGCGCGCCCCGCCACTTGCTACAGGGGCAGACAAACGAGTTCATCCCTGCAGCTAACAATAAATCCGGGTCCACCAGAGACGCCTGTGAATAGGCGTATCACTGGCAGAGGACTTGGCCCGGACGACGCCCGCCGTACTCTGGTCTTACGAGGAGCCCGTAATCTCCCCAGAACTCCCTATCTCCCGGGTCTGTGGATAGGAAACATACTCGAAGACGGTAAACAAATATCTATTCACAACAAATAACACTTACGAATCTTACTAGTTCTTCTCAGGGGAATTTGCCTCACGAATGAGTAGTACGTACCTAATACTTTGCTTGTCAGAGCATGGATGCCCAATCTTTTACATACTGGCCGGAGTGACATTTATTCTTATTCAAATTTTCTTTGTTACCTCGTAGAACTCTCTTCATGTCAAGTTGTGTTTTTTTCACGCTGTACTTATATAATTTAATAAAAATCTTTATTAAAATCAGTTTTCTCATTTATTGATACAGCGGGAGGAGCTCTATCATTGCTGACCTATGAAATAATGATAATTTGAATTTATTTTGTAACGGTCTAAATTGGTTGGATGTAGACATACTCAATGCATACACACACACGCACCATTACAAGGTGTTCGTACAATTGATAGCACATCAACTTTGACACTATGGGCCGTTGTTGTTAAGACATACAGAATAGAATTCAATTTGTCAAGGTGGCTTAATACGAAACGAAAATCCAACATTATATAAACGGCACCGGTAAAATGCTTGCTTAGCACGTTTAAATCGAGGATTTAAATGTGCGAATAAATAATTACATACCATAGCGAATTTTCAAGAAGCAAATTCTGCTTCTACACACGTCTCAGTAAAATAAAATGTAATAATAATGTAATAAAATCTCAATTTCCATTCTATAATATACCTAATTGTTATTGGAATTTATTAATAACCTACGTAAAATATTATTTATTTTACATGGACGTATAATTAACTCTATACTTAACTAGCCCTGTACGATACCTACGGTGGGGTCGGGCTTGCCCTGCGGCGCTAGGTCGGGTTTAGTTTACGAGGCGTGCTCATGCTCTTCGGTGGCACAGCAGTTAGTACTAATGGGCGCTTGATGAGGAGGCCGATTTGGGCCAATTTAAGAAACGGACATTCCTAAGGTGGATTTGGTCTGAGTATTCTGGGTTGTCGTTCTTTTGGTATTCATAGTACAGGAAATTCGGAAGTAGTTCGGCATTTTTTCCCCTAAATACTTCTCTTTGGCATAGCTTTCAAGAAAATGGAATCTAACAGAGAGACGGTTGAGATACAACAACGCTATAATAAGTATTTCATTTTCACTACATCGGGAAGTATGCCTTACATTTTTACAATTGTGAGATCTTGTATTCGTAATCTATTACGCCGCATATTACCTCCATACGATGGTGTACGGACGCTTCGGGCTTCGTCCTCGGCACTTATGACTTTGTTTTAAAAAAATTGAAATAGCTCTTTAATGGCGGCTATATTTAAAAATTGCAAAAATATATTTTGACCACTAATTATTATCAATTCTAGTACTCTTTTCGGGCCAATTTTCAGTCAGAGCAAAGCAAGTTTTTTCAACAGGCATTTACATAAAAAAATACTGTTATATCGAAAAACGGCGGAAACAAATTTTTACCCCAAAATATGATTGAAGCCATGCCATTTTCAGTGGAATTAGAAGGAATTTTTATCGCCAAAAGTTTGTATGGCAGCCATAGTGAACAATATCGAAAAATAAATTTTGACCGCTAATTATTATTAAACACTCATAAAGACCCCGACATGTCCATTTTCAATCGAATTCGAGCAAATTTTTATCTGCCGCTAAAAGAGTTTGTATGGCAGCCAGACAAATTGAAAAAATGACGAAAAATAAATTTTCACAAATCATTTCCGGCACTTCTATTCGCCTCCACATGCCAATTTTCATCTGACTCAGAGCAAATCTCTTTCTGCGGCTAGTTTTAACGAAAAAAACGCTCATATAGCAGCCATACTAAAAAATGGCGAAAAAGACTTGTTCCCAAATTATGATTAAGAACTCATAAAGACCCCCACATGTCAATTTTCAGCCGGTTTGAAGCAAGTCTTTCTACAGCCGCCATTTTGAATTCGCCATCTTGAATTTTTTTAACCCAGGCAGTTGACCAATGGTACCCTCTATGCTATTCCTTCGAGCACCTCCTACTGATAGTTTCCGTTATAGAAGACCTTGAAATTTGTATGGCGGCCATCTTGTTTATTTGAATTTCGAAAGTTTTTTACTTCATCCGGAAATTATCCCGGGCATAAAAATGCACAAATATTTCCGCCATATATTATAGTTTTTGCAGGTCGTTGATCACTCTTTCATGTTTTCTACATTCAGGTCCTTTCATATTTGATTCTTTGTTTTGGAACGTATCCGCGTAGAAAGATTTATATATCTTTTTTCTGCCATATTGGGAAGTATGCGTTCTATTTCTATCAGTGAGTCTAAGCTTGTAGCCTTTTAAATACATAATAATAAAAATAATGAGAATAATTTGCAGTGATACTATAGTACTAAATTACACTGCATACCAACATCGAAGGAAACTCGAAAATGTTGACATTGACATTCAATTGTTTAGTCTATGGTACGGCGGTATAACGCGTGCTTTGTTTATTGCTGTATATTTTATCTAGAAATTTTTTAAATTCCAGAACTAAGACTAAAAAATGCAAGTATTTATGAAAACAATTATTTTTATTAAGTGTTGTTTTAATGAAGTGAAGTCTAAAGTTTGTAAATATGTATTTTTAGGGCGTCGGCGTCGACAGCAAAACCTCGTTCAGAGATGACTTTAGATGAAATAGCAAAGATTGAGGAGGAGGAATTCAGTACAGGGCCTCTTTCTGTCCTCACGCAGTCCGTAAAAAACAACACACAAGTTCTGATTAACTGCAGGAATAATAAAAAGCTGCTTGGCCGCGTAAAGGCGTTCGACCGGCATTGCAACATGGTTCTCGAAAATGTGAAGGAAATGTGGACTGAGGTGCCCAGGACTGGCAAAGGAAAGAAGGTATGTACTGTATTTTCACAATATTCAGGAATTTTCTTTAATAATTTCATCTTGGCAAGTTTTTAAAATCATATGTTTATTTCAATAAAAAAAATTATATAGTGCAATTTTTGCGAATTCCCTACAAAGAACTTTTTTTCTGAATATTGTTAGGAGAGTGCGTAGTTTTTTTTAGTTTTATAGAGCTAGGGGAGGTAGATAATGATTTTGGATGGGATAGAACGATGTTTACTAAACTGAGAAACGTTTAAGGACCTTAGTGCAATGAGGACGAAGTGATCAATGGCTCTCAGCACCCGCATCACACTAAATTTACTGCATAGGCTTAATACATTTTACTGGCAGTGACGTCTGTGCAGATTGTCCGCGTCACATTGATAGGAGCCTTAGGATTCCAAATTTAATTTAAACATATTCCAGTTGTTTAACACTCGTATTTTTCCAGGGCAAAGCAGTGAACAAAGATCGATTCATCTCAAAGATGTTTCTGCGTGGAGACTCTGTCATTCTAGTTTTAAGAAACCCCCTCGCCACTGCTGCTGGGAAGTGAATCTATATTTTAAGACTGAGTATACACTAAATATATGTAATGCGGCAGATTTTTCAGTGGCTCATAACACTTTTGTACTGTATCTTACTACAGACCTGCCCCTGTCTTGTTTGTATTGTATTATCTAGGTAACCTATCACAAAGTTGAGAATTTTTTTGTGTGAAATAACATTTGTTTGAATTTACATTACTGAAAACCGATTTCATGTTCTTTCAGGATATGTTAAATGTTTATCGCAAAGACATGATTACGTTCGGTTAGGTTAAGTTTAAAAGAAAAAACATTTTCCTCTCATAATTACTTTCGAGGCTATGAAATTTCGACTAAACGTCATTTCTGGAAAATGTCTTTTCAGACTACTGATAGGTAACCTGTATTCTACTATCAAGGCATTTAGTTGAATTTGTGCCTGTAGATTTTTGTTATCCCGTTATGTTGTCAATTCTGAATTGTCCATTCTGTGACAACTGCCCCATTTCAAAGCATCACAAGGTCACAGGTCTTCTCTGGACAAACTCTTTCACAAGGTACTCTACTGCTGCTTATTTCTAATTAAATAAATATATACCATTAGCCTTTCAGGTTTTTCACTCATTATGATTCAAAAGCAAATTTGCTATGTCAACCTTACCTGTACCAGTACCTACTCGACTGTGGTGTGCTGTGTGATATTGATGTTTATGAAATATTGGAATATCTCCAGCTATCCAATCACACCCAACTTAAAGTGTACCCCTGACAGGCATACGAAGCCCATACTGGAAAGGCACATGCCACAGCCAGAGGATATTAAACCTGTCAGAGCCAGGAAAGTCCTTCAGTTCTTCAATGCTGTTAGCCTTGGCTCTGCACAGCAACTAGTGGCGATCACAACAGATAGTCAATGGTCGCAGTGATGAGGTGATGCATAGGCCCTGAATGAAGCCACCTTATAATAATAACATAAAAGTGTCTTGTATATACGGGTTAATTTCGGCTGCCTCACTAACAACTTAAGTTGAATTTCTTTTACTTATCCAGCAGAATGCAGTGTTACTCCGTATAGCGGGTATCAGTCACCAGTTGCTGAACTATCCAAACCCTTTCCAACTGTGATGTTTCATCAACAACCCATTTAAAATTCAAAGTTGATCTTTTAGGTCATAAAGGCCAAGAATACTTTGGGTATGATAAATGTACAGTAGATGGACAGCTTGACATATTTGACTTGGCCTTCCAATTTTACTATTCTTTAGTACTGCAGTAAATTAAGCAATTTACTATTGCAAGTAGGTTGATGCACTGAAAATCTGTCACCGAATTGTTATTTTGTGTGTTCCTATCAATAAGTAATTATCAGAATAAATTGTAATTATAACAAGTATTAACCACTTAAGTGTACAAGCTGATTTGCTCGATTTTCTAATGATCAAGACGTGTGATCAACCAAAATGAGTAAATACGTAAAGTATCGTATGTCGAAATTGCCAAGTTTACAGGGGAGCGTTTTAAAGTTCTCCGTTTTGTTTGGCAAAACCTCATTACTGACATAGATTGATCATCTAGTAGATCATCTAACCGATATCTAGGATTTTACAATACTCTATGTGAGTAACAAGCTTTGCCGAATAAAACTGAGAAATGCTAAAGTCACGTGTTATGCTCATTGCCGTGAATTGAGAACTTTAAAACGCTTCCCTGTAAACTTGGCAATTTCGACATACGATACTTTACGTAGGAGGGGTCGAAATGTGTAAGCAATATAGCGATGGGCTAGTCGAGTCATTTAACTCCATTACTCCCACAACGAGTCAACTCGAGCTAGCTGGGTTCGGTACCTAGGGGTCTACTCTCGATCTTCGTCTGACATCCGTCCGAAACAATTACTGTCAAATAAGTAATATTCGACAAAATTAAAAGACAAGTGTCAAGTATGAAGCTTCATTCGCATCACGCGTCTTTTCATTTGGTCAATTATAGCTTATTTGGCAGTCATTGTTTCGGACGGATGTCGGACGGAGACCAAGAGTAGACCCCCTGTCCCGTCGAATACTTCATTCATACAGCGCATCGGCTACCCGTTCTCCCTCGATCCGTTCGGCGACCTTTGGAGCACGCTCGAGTTGCGGTCGGCCAGCCTATCGTGCCCGACTCGGTGAATTGTCGGTTCGAGTTCATAATATGTATATACGCCGCATCGCTCTCTGTTGGACATCGAGTCGAGTCAGCAATCACGTCAAACAGACGTTTGACAAAACCTGTCGATCGTCATCGAGGGTTAAATTAGTTCGATTTTAACCTTAATTATCGGTCGCTACCAGACGACAGTAAGGATCGAGCTAACAAGTTGACAGTTCTTATTGATCGTTAAAACGCAGCATATCGAGCGACAATTACGATCTTTCAAAATCGAGCCTTAAGCGTCTTGCCACTAAATCTGTGAGCTTATTGGCGAAACCTAAAATATGCGACTTGTTTAGATATTCTGGTGGCGTAATGTTAAGTACTGTTTAGATCAAGCTTTCAATTTGTATTTAACAATAAAATTAATAAACCCACTTGAGTATTTTAATTATATATTTTATTCATTTTACATAGATGTAAATTAATAAAGTTGAAAAGGAATAAAGTGGTCTTGAGCAGGGTTCGTTATCATTCTGACGTCGAGGGTAATGAGGCAGCAAATGAACTGGCAAAGGCTGGTGCCAGGGATACCTTTATTGGACCCAAACCCTTTACAGGGATATCATACAGCCTGGCAAAGCTCACTCTGCTGAACGAGATCACACATTCTCTCGAGATGTGCGGCTACAGAGCAAGGGTCTTGAGCAATGCCAAGCACTGTAGAAAAACTCTGTCATTGGACAGGAATAGCATCAGAATTCTCACTAGACTCTTAACAGGACTTTGTGGCTTGAAAAAAGCACATGTCAAATATTAAGCAGAGAGAACAGATAGTGTAGGTTCTTCCACAAAAATTTCATCCGCCATCTTCTCACCCAGTGCTACACTCTGATGGGCTTACGTAGTTCCATACTGGGAAGGCACATGCCACAACGGACATAAAATCTGTCGGAGCCAGGAAAGTCCTTCAGTTCTGCAATGCTGTCGGTCGAACTGTAATTAGTGGTGATCACAGTTTTTATTATATTTTTTATTTATTTATTTCAGGCCACATGACTCATACAATATATACCTTAAGAACTACATACATACAATATAATAAAACACTTACTAACTAATCTACACGAATTGCACTTGTCTGCGACATGTGTCAGGCCGCGGAATCGCCAATATATTACACCCTTCGGTCAAAACTCGTTCTTCATGAAGGTGGACAGATGTTCGGTCGGTACTCTCACCACACACGAATTAAAACTCACGTTGTGGCGGGACTCCAACCGCTCGACCCTCAGGGTGTATACGGCTTTATGTCTTATGTATGTACTCCTCAATGGATCAGTTGATGGTCGCAGTGATGAGGGGCTACATATGTCCCAAATGAAGGCAACCCTAATAATAATAACAGGTGTAAAATATTTAGCTCTAAGACCAACCTCGGAGCAGCACATATTTCTCTCCACATCTCAGAACATTAAAATGTATACCTTATTGCAACTGAAATAGGATTAAATATGCATTGATAAATATAATGTCCTCTGCCTTCCTGTCCGCCGTGAGATTTATTTATTTATTTAGTAAGGCTTGCCAACTAATACATACAGATGCGTTAAATATTTACAAAAACGGAACATTTCAAACTAGTATTATGCATGCACTTAAAGGTATGCACTGCATTACATAAAGGTAATATTTATTATTTTGGAAGCACGAGAGTGTGACTAGTTTGTATAAACATATATGATTAGATCAAATCGAGTTTACGTTCAACAATTTATGCACTTTCAAACAGCAAAAACAAATAAAACTGAGCAAAACTAAGCAAAAATTAAAAATTAAGCAAACCAAAAATATCTAGATAGCTCGCTAAAGACCGTTAACTTCACAAGTAAAATATTTTTCGATTACCTACATTCCTGAAGCCGATTTTTTACACCTACCTATTACACCGGCGTTTCTACCTACCCATCTACCATTATTACCCTTTTAGAGCTATTACTCACTGTCGACTTGTCGCTGGCGACTCGGTCGCTCGGCGACCAAGACATAGGCAATTAGACCCAAGAGACCAAGCCGAGCGACAGTATTCCAAGTACATTCGTGCAGAATGGACGTCGAAGAAGCTGCTATAGTAGCGCTACTAATCAAGAGAAAGAAAAATAAAAGAAAATCAAGAGAGTATTGGGTACATCCTTTGTTACAAGAACGAAGATCAAAAGGAATGCTTAAACTAGGTATTTTATGAAGACGTGAGAAAATACCCTCGTAAATTTTTCAACTACGCAAGAATGTCTGTGCGTTCGTTTGATGAGCTATTGTGTCTTCTGAAACCACATATAACTGGCACAGATACAAATATGCGACTATGTGTTTCTCCGGAAGAAAAATTATGTATAACTCTAAGGTAAGTGTAAACTTCATTGTTTTAAAACCAGAGCGTTTAAGTACCTAACAGTGCTTGCTCGAGTTGCAGTGGCACTACCGTGCCTATGTCAGTGTCACTGTCATTTCACTGTCATGAGTCAGCTAGTTAAAAATAAATTGTAAATTTTGCCGCTTTGGACATGTTCGTGAACAATGCCGTTCTAATCCGCGTTGCTCCAGATGCGCCCAGAATCATGATGGGTCCTCCTGCACCGTTCCAGATGATGCTGTGTCTTGTCTTCTCTGTTCTGCCTTCCATAAAGCTACAGATTCAAGGTGCCCTGAGCATGCCCGTCAAAAGTTAATTAAAAAAGTGATGGCTGAAGACAATATTGGTTACATAGAAGCTTCCAGACGATTCAGTTCTGTCCGGAAATCATATGCTGACATGACATCTCCTTCCCAGCACCCGCAGACTCCCCCCTCTCCCCACCCCTCTCAAACAGTTAGGTCTCCTCCCTGTACCCCTGCCCGCCCACAGTCCCAGATTCCTTCCACATCTTATCGCAAGACAACTTTTTCAGAAAGCCGCCACAGTCAAGAACAAACACAAGGATACGATAGATACTCACATAACCTCATAACATCTACACCAAAATCTTTGCAATCTAATGGGTGTTCTCTCCTTAGAGACCACTCAAATAATAATAACCCTTGTTCTACTAGTCCAAATGACAACCTGTCAGATATTATAACTAATTTAATTATAAATGTACTTTCCAAATTTAATGACATCTTACCGTACAATGGCCTTGAAATTATTCAAAGTATGATCTCAAAACTATTACAATCTCTTTTATCCAACAATGACATCAATTCTACAATGGAACGCCCGTAATATAAAAAATAAAAAACACGAACTTATTTTTCTGATAAATAAATATCACCCCGTAGTTTTTGGTATTTCCGAGACATGGTTAAAACCGGGAGCCCTATTCAGAGTTCCTGGCTATGCATGCCTTCGGGATGACAGAAGTGATGGGTGGGCTGGATGTGCCCTACTAGTGAAAAGGAACATCATATATACACAACTCTCCATCCCCACACACTCCACAGGCCTCCATGTTGTCGCTATTAGAGCACAAAACAAATCATTTGTCTCTGTCTACATTCCCCATCCTAGCCTAGACCTCATCATAGAACTATCCGTGATCCTCTCATCCCTCCCTCCCCCCCTAATTGTTTTAGGAGATTTCAATATACGCCACTCGCTGTGGGGATCTCACATCTGCGACTCTTTATCCTCTGCTTTTCTCGATCTTCTGGACAACACAAATTTATGTATAGTTAATGATGGCTCTCCTACACGCAGAACTTCCCCCCTTCAAAATACCAGCGCGCCTGACCTAACCTTAGTCTCTCCTAGTTTAGCCCCTTCCACCTCCTGGCTTGTTCTGTTAAATTCCTTTGGTAGCGATCACCTTCCTATATTAATTTCAGTAGGAGACTCCTCACCTATCCTCACACCAGACCCCCCTCCCTTACTTAAATACAGGCTTAGGCAGGCAGACTGGGACATTTACTCCTTGGTCCTGAACAGCAAAATTGTAAACATGCAACCAGTTCAAGTAACCCCCTCAACAGTTCTGCATATATATTCAGAGTTCATCACATGTTTGCTTTCAGCCGCAGATGAAACGATCCCATTAAAAAACTCTGCAAATAGAAAAATTTCCTCTCCCCCGTGGTGGGATTCGGAATGTTCTGCGTCAGTCAAGGAAAGAAATCGGGCAGAACTTGAATTCACATGTGACTTATCCTTTGAGAATTATTTAACTTTCCAAAAGATTTCCGCTCACACGAGAAGATTTCTGAGCAAAAAGAAATTTCAAGGATGGCGTGCATTCTGCGAATCTCTGGAACCCCGCACCCACCCGTCTACAGTCTGGAAGAGAATAAAATCCTTTCGCAGATCTCAGACTGATCACAACAACACCTCGTCTAACGACCCGACACCCTGGCTTGTGGATTTTATTACAAAATTATCCCCCCCTTTTGTTCCTTCAGAAGCTCCTACCGTTATAAACACCTCCTTGTCATCTCCTGACAGTATGAATGCCCCCTTCTCTTTTGAAGAACTAAGCTGTGCTTTGGACCATTTAAGGGATTCGGCGCCGGGTGCGGACGGCATTCCCTATTCGTTTATTACCAGGTCCTCTAATCCTACCAAAATTTTTTTTTTGAATATTATAAACACAATTTTTGAATCTGGCATAGTCCCCATTTCATGGAAAACCCAAATTATCATTCCAATCATAAAACCTGGGAAAGACCCATCTAATGCAAACTCGTATCGACCTATCGCCCTATCATCTGTTTTAGCTAAAATCATGGAACACCTAATAAAAAACCGTCTGGAATGGATAGTAGAGAGCAAGGGATTGTTACCCAGAAGCCAGTTTGGCTTCCGAAAAGGCATGGGCACTATGGACAGCCTAAGCATTTTTTCATCAGATGTTCGACTAGCCCTCTCCGAGGGAAAACACGTCATAGGTGTGTTCTTAGACATAACATCAGCTTATGATAACGTGAACCTTCCACTACTCTGGCAGAAGATGCTCAATCTGTGTATTCCTGTGAAGATGATCAATGTCATTTACAACATGTTTATGGGTCGCTCTATCGCAGTGCGTGTTAACGGTTCCACAACCCCCTCCCGTATGGTCTGGAACGGCTTGCCTCAAGGTTCCGTTCTTAGCCCTCTCCTTTTCAGCTTGTACACGTCTGACCTCGGCACTTCAGTCAATTGCTTCTGCAAAATCTTGCAATATGCAGACGATATCGCCCTGTACGCTTGTTCCAAATCTTTTTCAGATACTGAAAGACGCCTCAACTCTGCCCTTTTTTACCTACACTCTTGGCTTACCGATCACGGCCTCTCTCTTTCAGCTAACAAAAGCACAGCTGTCGTTTTTTCCCGCAAGAGACGCCTCCCTGAAACTGAAATACATGTTAATGGGGAAATCATAGAACTGAGGGAAAAAGTAAAATTTTTAGGCATTATTCTGGACTCAAAATTATCTGGCATCCATCACCTCAACTATATTTGTCAAAAAGCTGAAAAAAGCATAAATGTCCTACGTGCACTTTCTGGTGTTCGTTGGGGATCACATCCGTATAACCAAAAGCTCCTGTACAACGCAATCATTAGAAGTCATTTTGATTATGGCGGCTTCCTTCTGGAACCATGCAACAAAATAGCCTTGGCTAAGATGGACAGAATCCAGGCAAGATGCCTGAGAATAATCACAGGTACCATGAAATCCTCACCAACAAACGCTCTTCAAGTCGAATGTCTGGAGCCCCCTCTACATCTACGTAGACAATTCCTTGCTAATAGATTCCTCTTCAAGATCTTTCAATATTCTTCTCACCCTTTGCTTCCCGTATTGCAATCCTTGTCGGAGATTATCCCTTCCTCCAATTATTGGTCACACAAGAAACCCCCCCTTCTTATCAACAGTTTTAACAAAATTTCCAATCTCCCATTCCCTATTTACCAAAATTATATGAACCCGTTGTTTGAAACTGATTTTAAATGTTTAACGTTTCGCCCAACAGTCTATCTTAGTTTTGGCATCATGAAAGATACCCCTGGAGCAAACCAAGTCTTCAACGATATAGTTGAGAGAGAATGGCATGACTGGACTACTGTTTTTACCGACGCTTCAAAATTACACGAACATGGCGACTTG
>NW_020653766.1:2151439-2173946 GCF_003589595.1 Hyposmocoma kahamanoa
GCCATATCAGATCCTCGCTCCGAGCAATCAGTGTTAGTAGCCCGTTCCCTAAGGACGGTTTGGAGGTGGGACACCATCAGTGGCAGTAGGGACGTTAAGGACAGCGCTTGGTTGAACTTGGCGAGGCCAAGGACGAATAGCTCTGGCCAGCATTTCTTTAGGAGAATCACTTGGATTTCAAACCTATAACAAAACAAAGCATAGAAATGATCTGATATCACCGTGAAAGAATCAGCATCTGTTCAAAAATTTAATTGAACTGCCTCTGTGACCGAACACTTACCATGCTGGTCTGCCACGCAGAGGTCCCGGGTTCGATCGGACCGGGAGAAATGTTTGTAGGGCCTACATTTATTTGTCTCGCGACTTTGGGTGTCCTTTGTGGTTGTCCATGTGTGCCCATGGAACTCGTGATTTATTATACAGGGAATCGAATACGTCTCATCTAGCGTTCACAGGGCTAACCGGTCACATGAGTCCTTTTTATTTTTCAAATTTTACAAAAAGTATATTTATTAATCAAAACATGGCAGCACAACATATCATAAACTTGAGTACATTTATTATCCGTGCACCGCAAAAGGTTTTCAAACGAAAGCAGTATTTTTCTCATCTCAAACACACTCGTTTTTGCCGGATATTATAGGATTGGCCTTTTTATAAATACATCCTCATCCTTCTAGTTCAGACATGTATGCCAAGGCCGATCTTTAGCTCACGTTTCCGTCCACATTCGCTGTACATAAATTTGTGTCGTCATTCTATTAACGTCAAATTGTCGAAGTTTTCATTTTTCTGTCCTTTTATAACACACTTTTTTTATATAAAAATGTGAGTGCGCATTGGACCTCCATCGCAACAGATAAAAAATGACGATGAGGTCGACGATGGAGCATACACAGGCTGTATATTTGAAAGTGAGACATATTCCTACATGTCATAGTAAATCATGTTACAACTTAACATAGACATATACATTGAGGGTAGTTGTAACAGAAAGTTGAAATTTAAAAGCAGTCTTAATTTTTAATTTATTTTATTGGAATAAATCATAATTTAATTATATTTATGATCAATAATAGAAACTAACACTACAACCCACCCGCTCAAGTGTTATCTCCTTCCTATTCCTGCAAGAACACTGAAATGGAGCAAGTCGAGAAATCACTGTCACAAATGATGGAAATGTTTCAAACTAGGATGGCCAACTTTGAGGCAGAGCTGCAGAAATCTCCATCCACATCATCCGCTACTACAGCTACAGGTTTGGCTGCTGACTTCTCTTCTTTTAAAGTTTTTGTCACCCATTCGCTCAATGCTCTGCAGACACAAATTCGCACTCTTTCAAGAACTGTTGACAATCTTGAGATGCTGGGGCGCCGGAAGATGTTAATGATCCATGGTCTTCCGGAGCAGGAGAATGAGGACACAGCTCAGGTTGTGGTTGAGATGGCCACAAACAGTCTGAAACTAGGAGACTTTTCTCTTGGTGGTATAAAGAGGTGCCATAGGATGGGGCGGCCCGCTACTGCATCGAGGAAACCCCGGCCAATCATAGTAAAATTCCAGGAGGTCACTCTTCGTGACCAAGTTTGGTTCAGGAAATCAAAATTGAAGAATTCTGGTGTCACTATATCTGAGTTTTTGACTCATTCACGTCACTGCACTTTTATGTCGGCACGACAGAAGTACGGTGTTAATAAATGCTGGACAGCGGCGGGCAACATATATGTCCTCGGCTCTGACAACTCTCGTCGACGTATCGATGACATAACCGAGGTAAATGAGTTGGAAAAGCCGGTCGCTGCAGCAAAATCGCCGAAGAAGGTTTCCTCGAAACCCAGGCGGGCCGCCGTCGTCAAGAAGTAGTGAGTTTGGAAATTAATGAGTTTGGAGTTCGTGCTGAGACGTAACGGGATTCGTATCATAATTTATAAATTTCCGCTTGCTGACCCTCTAAAGAACGTTGTATATTGTGTTTATTTTGTAATTTATTTTTGGAATACCTGTTTTTTGGTTCTTAACTTAATGTCTAAAAATTTAATTGTAAATGTTATCTGTCAATGTCAGTCACTTACCATTCTTTTTATAAGGGTAAGGCAACGGACCACGCTATACAGCCTATTCTCGTTACACTGATCTCATGTTTACTTTTTTTTTTTAAATGTGTTTTTGTTTATTTTGGTTTGTAATTCTTGTGTTGTGTTCCCGTTGTGGCAATTAATATTTTTGTTATGCCACTACGAATTAGTGTTCCTATTTTGTTTGTTTTTTTTTTTTGTTTTGTTGTCTGGAATTCATGCTATTTCTTGTATTCTATGTTTTCTTTTATTTTTTACATTTTGAACACTTTTTAGCGGGTGGGCAGTTTTGTGGTTGTGCAACAAATAATAGAACTACTTTTATTATTAATATTAACATATTTTATATTATTATTATTATTATTATATATATATATATTTTTTTTTTTAAATATATATATATATATTATCATATTTCATTTATTTTCATATTGTATAGATATTACATAATATTTATATAGTATTCAATTTTATTTAACTTCATTGACACTATTCTTTATGTTGTCTTTGGGTGAGCTTAGCGATACGGACAGCTTCGTATCGATAAGCAGTAGTGATAATGATAGCTTTTCTAGTATTCCTTCTCTAGCTGATTCACTCAGTTCATGTTTTTCCGATGTTCCCAATAATTTCAACGTCGTACATATTAACGCACAAAGCATTCCGGCTCATTTCCCAGACATGCTTGCAAACTTTGACTGTAAGAATATCCATGCTATACTTGTTTCCGAATCTTGGCTCAAGCCATGTCTCCCTTCTACCTCTTATTCTTTGCCAGGCTTTCACCTTATTAGGAATGATCGCGCGGTCGGTGGTGGGGGTGGTGTTGCTATATATCTTCGTTCACACATACCGTTCTCGGTAGTTGATATTTCGCCACAGCCCACGACGACTAGCGCGACTGAGCACCTTTTTATTGAGGTGACCCTTCACCGCTTGAAAATCCTCCTAGGAGTCTACTATTCACCATCTTCACGCATTAACTTCTTTTCTTCTTTTGAAAGCAAATTAGAACACCTTATTCCTTCTTACAGTCATGCAATAATTATGGGTGATTTCAACACCTGTCTTCTTAAAAATGATTTCCGATCCTCATCTTTTCGTACTGTTGTACAGTCGAACAATTTGTTCATTCCTTTATTAAATGCTACCCATAATTTTCCAAATTGTACTCCGTCTCTTCTAGACCTTATCATTGTCTCTTCTCCAGAATTTATTGCTCGGCATGGACAATTTCCTGCTGATGTTTTCTCATACCACGATTTAATTTTTCTTTCATATAAAATTCGTCCTCCCAAAGTGAAGCCGAAAGTTCTAATGCTGCGCAATTTTGCTGGTATAAATATGGATAAACTCCGCGAGGATGCCGCCGACATTGATTGGTCGCAACTTCTGAGCTTTAAATCAGTTGATGAGAAACTGGAAAACTTTGTTTCTAGTCTTATACGTTTGTACGATGTGCATGCGCCAGTACGTGCGGTAAAAATGAAGCACCACCCCTCTCCGTGGCTCACTGAGGATATAAAGCGCATCTCTGAACAAAAAGCTGCAGCCAAAAGCAAATATAAGTTCAGGCCTACCACTGTAAACTGGGAAAAATTTGTAAAAATTCGCAATTACTGTAATAAGGTGTGTAGGAATGCACAACGCCAACACGTTCATAAGTCTGTTGAGAATGGTGAACCGGCTAAAGTTTGGAAGTTTCTCAGATCGATGGGGGTTGGAAAACAACGTCAATCATCACCATCTAATAATATCGACATTAATCTCTTAAATAAACACTTTTCTTCGACACATTATTTTGATCCTGCTTTGAAATTTAATACTTTGAATCTTCTTTCATCACTTCCAACCCTCGATCACTCACCTTTTTATTTCTGTCAATTGTCCGATTGTGATGTTAGGAAGTGCATTATGTCAATAACCTCCGATGCTGTAGGAAGTGACAGTGTTAGCCGCAAAATGATCCTTCCCATCCTTGATGAGATCATCCCTGTCATTACGCATATTTTCAACCACTCCATTACAACTGGTATCTTTCCAACGTCATGGAAAGAGGCTCAAATTACTCCTTTGCCCAAGAAAGTTAACCCAGTGTCCTTCTCCGAATTTCGACCAATATCTATATTGCCTTTCATGTCTAAAGTCTTTGAGCGCCTTGTCCACAAGCAACTATCCACTTTTCTATGCAAGAATAAGCTCATTAACTCGTATCAATCTGGGTTCCGTCCAGGCCACAGTACCACTACAGCATTGGTTAACATTACAGATGACGTTAGGTCGGGTATAGAGCATGGAAAGCTTACGGTTCTTTCTCTGCTCGATTTTAGTAACGCTTTTAATACCGTGGACTTTGATATTCTGCTTGGCATATTACGCTCTCTTAACGTATCTCCAACGGCAATTGACTGGTTTCACAGTTACCTGAGTGGTCGCCGGCAGCGTGTTCGCATCGAGGATTCCTTTTCTTCTTGGTGTGATATCACTGCCGGGGTCCCTCAGGGTGGCGTGCTATCTCCATTGCTTTTTTCAGTGTTTATTAACTGTATTTCCGTAAAAATAGTTTCGTCCTATCACCTTTACGCAGATGATTTGCAAATTTATTGTCAAGCCTCTCCAGATCATCTTAATAATGCCATTAATGTTATCAACGCTGATTTGGAACATATCAATGACTGGAGCAGGTCTTATGGGTTAAGGGTGAATCCTTCAAAGACACAGGTCATTGTACTTGGTAGCTCAAGTATGACTTCAAAAAATACAGTGGTCACATGTCCCACCAATTACGTTTAATGGTGTGAACTTGCCTGTCAGTGATTGCGTTAAGAATTTAGGAGTGCTCATTGATAGAAATCTCAGCTGGGGTCCTCAAATACAAGAAGTAAGTCGCAAAATGTTTGCGTCGGCTGCATCCTTAAGGAGACTTCGAAATTTCCTGCCTATTGCCACTAAAACTTCACTAGCACAATCCCTTCTTTTACCTCTATTAGACTATGCCGATGTCAGCTACCTCAATCTCACTGAAGAGCAACTGAATAAACTTGAGCGACTCCAAAATTTTAGCATTAGATTCATATTTGGCTTACGTAAATATGATCACGTGTCTGATTTTCGTACTAAACTCAAGTGGTTGCCAATTCGCCTTCGCCGGAATGCTCATACTGTTTCTCTTCTTTACAATATCCTATTTAACCCCACTTCTCCTGCTTATCTTAAAGAGCGTTTTACCTTCCTTCACGAAACTCACTTGCGTGTATTGCGATCATCGGAAAACCTAAAGCTGCAGATACCTATCCATTCTTCGAAAGTTCTAGATAAATCTTTCTCGGTCCAAGCAGCTCGCTTATGGAATGACCTACCGGAAACTATAAGACGTGCCCAATCGCTTGATAAATTTAAACAATTGGTAAAGGAATATTATTTATCACTTAGTTGAAGTATTTATCATCCAAATTCTAAAATATATATAAGTAGTATATTATCATAAGTATATTCTATGTATTGTATATGTATCGATATATATTTAGTATAGTAGTTATGTGTATGTATGTTATTTATGTAGTAAGTTTTTATTAAGATTATTAAGTTCAATTTATGTATCGTTGCTGCTTTGTGCACCATTAGCTGCCCTTCACCTGTATTTAATTAAATTCTATAATAATCTGTAAGGTTGCCTGGTAGAGATCGCTGTTTAGCGATAAGGCCGCCGATTGTACATTTCCATTAACTTATATATTGTAATGTTTCCATTTGTTTTGTGTGCAATAAAGCTTATTCTATTCTATTCTATTCTATTCTAGACTAAAATAAAATTAGGATATGGGATAGAACAAAAAATAAATTAACAAATGTGTTTTGAAGTGTACATAGGAATAAACCGTTTCCCTTTACGCTTGATTTCGAGTGCGATGGGAATACTACCAAGCGAGTGCCGAGTGAGACAGCAACCATAACAATGATTTCACATTTACGTTTTAGCTTATGTCAATTATTTTTTACTTGAACTATCATCGAAATGTTTTTCAGTTATCATTAAATAAGAATTGAGGTTTTTGGCGTAGTGAAAATTTTAAACCAAATTATTGACAATGATTGATTTTTTAGTTATTTACAGTTTATTTGAGCAAGTGTTCAAAATGTCCACCGTTTTCCACAATACATAGTCTAGCACGGCATAGTAAATTTTGTTTTAAATTGTACAACACAAACACATTTTGTCTCACAGTATAAATTGCTGAGATAATCCTCTTATGCAACACTTCGACACTTCATCTCCTCCGCGTAAACTCCGATTTGGGAACATTTCAATAGCTTGCCTCACACTATCACCACTTATTGCGTAACCACTTATTGTCGCACCATCTCAGTCAATTCGACGTTAGAATAAATATCCATTTTGCGGCGATCGGGCGAGAGGAAGTACAAATAATTTACGTGTCTTCGTTAGATCAAGGTCGCGCGTGCACTGAGCAATTTCGCGTATGCGCCCGCGCCCCCACCCCCGACCTGTGCTTTGTTTGTCGCCGCAATATTAGTGACGTGCATAGATTTCGATAACTAATGTTGTTCTCAAGAAGTAGTCGATAAAAAAAAATTAAAAAAATATTTTTTGTAAAGTTCAAGTTCCTTAGTTAATTATTTCTTTGGGTTCAGAATTAGGAATAAAACGCACTCTATAAGTATGTCCCACTTTCAAATATAGCCTGTATACATACATATTTATTGATCATACGTTTTCCAAGATTTTTTTTTTTTTTTTTTTATACCTGACAGGCAAATGACTCCACTCCACCTGATGTTAAGATAATGGTAAATTGCACCATGAGATTACACCCTTACGTCTGTCTGTTGAATTTGCACTTAAATGTATAAGTTTCTTAGACAATTACCATAAATTTATTACTCCATTTTTAGGGGCCTCAAAGAATTCTAAAAAATGAATTCAGTAATTGGCACGTGCCAATTACTGGTCTTAAAATGGTTCGATTGGTGTTAGTAAGCACAGCTGCTGTATAATACTCACGGCAGGGCAGCGGCGGCCGGCACGGCCAAGAGCCACTTGGCGGCGGCGGCCAACAGGCGCGCGCCCGCCTCGCACACGGCGTGCAGGCGCAGGTGCGGCGGCGCGGGCGGCGGCAGCGTCAGGCTCAGCTGGAGGGACTCCGGCGTGCTGAGGATGCTGGTGTCGGCCTCCACTGCGATTCGATGTCATTCATGGGTATTCAACGCGTCTATTTAAATTGGACACACGAAACTATGTGTCACCGTTTCGCTAGCCAGTAGCTATTCATCCCGAGAACATGACGCATACTACTGTATAGAAATAACGGGTAAACTCAACGAAATTGGTACCCCGCAACTAGCGATAGGCGAGCCGAGTTATTTAACTCGAGTTACTCCCACTATCAACTCAACTCAAGCTATCTGGAGTCGGATACTTCATTCATACAGCGCGTCGGCATTCGTTCTCAATCGGTCGGTTAGGCGACCTTCGGAGCACATTCGATGAATCGTCGGTTCGAGTTGTACTGGCGGTTACTGTCATACACCGAGTCGAGTTAACTCGAGTGAGCGCTTACGTCAACTTGAGTAACTCGAGTTGAAAAAAATACAACTCGTCGCTACCGGCAATGTCTTTCAGCAGCAGTTTAAACAGTTGTTCGATAATGAGTTATAGAATAAGTAAGTATAACGTATTGCGTAATTTGTTGTTGTAATAATGACCACCTCTATTTATACAAATACATACTGAGCAACCAGAGAAACATTTTAGGTGATTGGTGGAGAACTGGAAGGCGCAGGTACACAGAATGTATAATATGCCAACAATTGGAATATATATGATTAATAATTGAATTTCATACAATTCCATTGCAAAACAATCCATGTTCGCTTAAAATTTTGTTCTATACACGAGTTTGTACGAATTCGACAAAATTGTATGTTACAACCATTGACTTACAAATAAATGAACGACGGGTTTAATACAAAAACCACGAAAAAAATGTCCCAAGTCAATCTATTTAAACGTAGTGACATGTAAAGGAATATGAAAAAGCTAAAACGTTGAATTTAAATTCTAATGTCATCGCAGTACTGTCTAATTTTGCTTGCTTCGCTGTCAGTCGAACAAACGAAGACTAAAGCGTGAATGACGCTCTGTATACGATTTTAACGCCCTATAAGTTCGGACACTTTTTAGCGCGGACCCGACGTCCATGTAATTGTAAGTCAATGGTTACAACTGATTTTTCAGTGGTTTCGAGATGTGCTAATAATGAAATATGGTCTAACAAAACTTTAACTATATTCCATTATTTACTACAATTTAAATGTAGTTAAACAAACAAAGCTGTTCTAAAGGTTGATGCCATTCGACTAAAAAGTAAGTAACAGTCGATTTTATCTGTGATTTCAAGGGTGCCAGTTACTGAAAGTTGTAAATTTTCGTAAACAAAGTCACCTTTTAAAACTTGTCTAATTACTCAAGAAATACCATGTATATTAATTTACCATCGTTCTGAGCTGTGTCCGCGACTTGTGCAGCGTGCAGCGCCGACAACGGCACTTCGGGTGGTGTCGCCCCATACGCCGACTGCAGGTACTCGTTTATTGCACCTGTAATGTCGACAACGTTGTACACTAGTGTGCCAAACAATGACACCGATTACCTGGTCTCAAATAAGTAAATTTAAGAGTACGTGGAACCATTAATGTCGTAGATTTGTTGAATGTATAGTGTTTTGGATATATCGTCGTCTTCAGTGAATCGACGATAAAAATGTGGTGTAAAATGTAGTAAACGCAATAATGTTTGTAGTTAGCATTTTAATTAGTTAAATTACACCTCTTTCAGATACTATATTACTATATTTGAGCAAGTCAGTAAAAACGAAAGTTTTCACTATAAGGTGACGATATAGTGATTGTTATTTTGCATTTAAGAGCCTAGATCAATTTTGGTTTGGAAAATTGATAATAATTGGACATAGTTATGCAAACTAGAACCAACCCACAAAATGTCACTTTCGAGATAATTAGATTTTTGTAAAAACAGTGTGAAGAAATAAACAGGTAAGTTATTTGAGACAAACAAAAGTGAGTTATGTGTATCATTGAGAATGATATACGGAAACTATTATATTATATAGCAATAAATAGAAAACGTTATGTATCTTTTTATTTCGTTTACGAGAACCATGTTCTACTTTTCGTACTGAATACGCTAAAGATCTATATTACTTCAGGACATGTGACATGGATCCATTTAGCATATTTAAAAAATACATTAAATGAGGTTCTTTTTAGCTATTAAAAAGTTACTTATTTTGGGTTGGTACCCTGAAGGGCTTTAATTTTCTCCGTTTTGGCTTGGTATATTGCCAGGATCTTTTGTGAGCAGGTAAAGGACACGTCTGGTTCTACCTAAATACATAACTCAATTTCACTCGACGTTTGGGTTGGTTCTTGTTTGCATAACTATGTCCAATTATTAATAGAAAGATCGAACACTAAGGGTCGTATTCTAGAACTCTACTCAATATTCAAGTCAGGATTTGAGTATTGCTGTGAGCACTGAAAATCATACTCAAGTCCTTGCCATTAGGGTAGTATTTTCAGTGCTTGAAATCATACTCAAGTCTGCTCAAATCCTGACGTGAGCGTTGAGTAGAGTTCTGGAATACGACCCTTAGAAAAAAATCCTTCGATCCGGCCGGATTCGAACCGACATCTTCTGGCATACCGTGCCAGACGCTATACGAACTAAGCCACGGAACGAACCAGCGGACCTCACGAATTATTCTATGTGCTTGCGTCGTGTCTTTGTATTTTGGTTTTTCAACGACTTTTTAGCCATTAACCGTATTAATAATTATAACTATACTCTAGCCAAATTCAATGTAGAATGTTTTATAACAAAACGTTGCTAGGCAACCAATGATGGCATAGGAAAATAACATTTTTTCAATTCTCATTATTAAGGCTTGATCTGCCCACGGCTTGCTCCCTCAATTGAAATTTAAATAGGTAAGTAGGTATGTAATTGGGTTATGTAGAAGTGATACTTATCTAGTCAATTATTATAAAGTTTACAAAATATCTATTGATACGTATAATTTAGGAATTTTTTTTGCATCTTACTTTATATTTACTGTTAGATGGTAGGTAATGGTAGATGAAAAGTATCAAAATTGTAAGATTTTATTTGATATTAATTTATTACATATTATACCATCCAGCATCTTTTTCCGATTCTGAACTTGAATTACCACCAGAGCTCGAATGTTTGCAATCTCTCCCTTCAAATCAAAAAATCACTAGGGATGACACAGTTTTACAAATAATTAATTGCTGGTCATTTTTAGGTGATTTGAAACTTCTCTTGAGTAATATTCATTATAAACACGAC
The DNA here is from genome assembly GCF_003589595.1 of Hyposmocoma kahamanoa. Taxonomy (NCBI): domain Eukaryota; kingdom Metazoa; phylum Arthropoda; class Insecta; order Lepidoptera; family Cosmopterigidae; genus Hyposmocoma; species Hyposmocoma kahamanoa. The sequence goes on from NW_020653766.1 coordinate 2,161,931, forward strand.
TTCAACATTTAATATTATCCATAATCTAGTTGAATTTCATAGGTTAATATTGAAATTGTGGTAACTGTGAAAGAGTTTGAGATGAAAACCCTAAAAATCATATGTTTTTGTTTGTTGACATTTATTCTACATCGAATTTGGCTAGAGTATAGTGGAGTAATTTCACATAAAAATAAAAAATATATTTTTTATAATATATATTATAAAAAATTAAATATCAATTCAATAAAAAATTGAAATTGATAATAATAAAAAGATAAATGAAGACTAAATTATCATCATAATCAACCCATTTATACGTCCCACAGCCGGGCACGAGTTACCTCGCAGGCGAGGGTTTAGGTCATAGTCCACCACGCTGGCCCAATGTGGGTTGGGGACTACGCGTTTTCCGAACGTTGTAAACTTTCATCACTATGTTCAAGGTAACTTAAATGTAGCACATAAATTCCGAGAAGCTTAGAGGCCCCAATTTGCACCCACGACTTCTGCTTGACAGGCGATAGGTCATTTAGGCTACCACGGTTACAAAGACTAAATACGAGAAATCTTACCAAATTGCCCCATCTTTAATAGGTTCTTAGCAAGCTGCGAATGCAGCATGAGCTGTTGTCTCCTCGCACCTTCCAACTCTCCTCCCACTCCGCCCACCCCTCCCACCCCACCTACGGCGCCGCCTAGGTAGGGAGACACTGAAAAGCGATGGAAACTGATTAGCTAGGTATTTATTATTTCAAAATTAATCACCTATTACCAAATACCTTACTTATGTAGACAAAAAGGGAGGTTTTGAAACAAATCTTAACTGTAGTCAATAACATATCTCAGGGTAAGAAATGTGAATTTCCATTAATTTTACATTGTATAGAAAAATATACATTTTTTTTGTTTGTGATTCAGGATATATTTGTACCATACTGAACTAAACACGGTGAACTTTTTCAACAGACTTTTAAAAAAAGGAGGTTCTCAATTCGTCTAAAGTATGTTGCGCGATTATTCCGGTATTCTTTTTCTTTTATCGGTATTATCTTTTTTTGTTGGAAAGAGGGTACCTTAGTATTGGTCCCATTTAAATTTGAAGAAAACATTCCACTTGTTAGGGTGGCAAACTAGGGGATGAATCCGGTTTCGAGGACTTTCTGGTAACCGAAATTAATAAAATTTGGCAATTAGATGTAATTCCACGAAATTTTGAGGTCGGTTTTTATTCACAAAAAAGTTATAATTGGTACCAATAAACAGAATGTTACTTGGTGCCAATCATTGACTTACAAATATGTAAATGGACGACGGGTCTAATACAAAAACCACGAAAAAAATGTCCCAAGTCAACCTATTTAAACGTAGTGACATGTAAAGGAATATGAAAAAGCTAAAACGTTGAATTTAAATTGTAATGTCATCGCAGTACTGTCTAATTTTGCTTGCTTCGCTGTCAGTCGAACAAACGAAGACTAAAGCGTGAATGACGCTCTGTATACGATTTTAACGCCCTATAAGTTTGGACACTTTTTAGCGCGGACCCGACGTCCATATAATTGTAAGTCAATGGTGCCAATAAATAAAGTGTTGTTGTTACCCGGGTTGCCCTTGTTGAAGGCGACAGCGGCGGCGAGCGCGAAGTTAATCGCGGGCGCCGCCGGCGACACGGCACCGAACGCATCTGACGGTTCTTCTTTGGGATTTATCTGTCAAATAAAAAATATGTTTGAATAGACTGCATGATGAATATCTTTTATCGCTCTCCATGTAGCAGAAACCCACTTGATTTAATATGACCACAAGTTACAACAGGCAAGTGATGTCGCAGACCTTACAATCGATTGAGAAGTTCTGGAGTAAGTGACTACCGATTGGAAGGGCTGGTACAAGCAGTAAGTAATAATTTGAAGTACATTGCTTGGTGAGTCAATAGGTGACACCAAGAAATGTACTTTTTCTTTTTTAGCTAGTGTATACAGGTCATAAAATGCGTTCTTGAATGACTCAATGATCGTTGTAAACGACTTGACCAAACTGGTGTTATAAGAGAAGCCTCATACTGGACCTTCTGCCCTTTGTTTTCAACATCATTTCAGCTGAGAGATGTCCACAGCTGGACATAGACAATGCATCAATAAAGCCCGGCTTCTCCAGTCAGTCGGTCCACTTTTCATTGGCACTGATTTTAAGACTTCTTTTAAGAAGTATGGTTTGACAACCGAATTCATTTGAGCAAAGAATTAAACTTATTTGTTCAATATACGTTTTCCTATTTTCTTTTCTCCATGACAATAACTTACTATTATAATGTACAATAAATAATGTAAATAACCATGATTTTCCTGTCAATTTTGGAGGTTTAATTTTTTTAATTTATGTTATGGCTTTGGATTTAAGTCCTCAGCCGCAATATCAGAGATAATAAACCTAAACAGCAACAAAATAAGTAGTAGCAAAATAAAACTAATAAATTACTTAATTAAGTGGACTATCTTGCTAGGTGTAACAAACTTTGCGTAGGAAAATTTTAGGCAAATAAATATCATTCACTCATTCACTCACTGTTACTAGCTAGCTAGATAGCAAATAATATAAACAGAAATAGACGAAATAAGGGCCATATATTCCTGGTAACACATTAGTGATACAGTTCTTATAAATATCAACTCTTGTTTGCACTGAAATATAGACAGGCCAATCACTGACCTGTGTGTACGTCTCTGTATATTCCAAAAAATATTCTGTATTTATTGTAATAAAGATAATATCTCTGACAATGCCGTGCTGTTCTATACGGTGGTGTGGGAAAAACAATAAAACATCTAATTACAAAACAAAAGGAATCACATTTCATTGGTAATTAAATATGTAATTTTGCAATTTTCGTCCATTATAGCAAAGCTCAAGTTAACTGGCCAATTTAAAGTGAAACAGTTGACAGCGCAGTTGTCACAGTAATGACATGGCAGAATAGTTTTCAAACAAATTAAATGACATTTCGTCTCTATTTCTGGTTATATACTCGATGCAAAAAATACATACCTGGCCCTGTCCAGCTAATCCTAGCAGCTTGGAGTAAGCGGCTTGCCGTTCATGGCCGTCACGTTCATTTTTTCCTTTGTCGACAAGAGGCTTCCGCTCGTGCTGGACCGCTGTCGACAGTGTGCAAGAATTACTGCTCATCGTGTTTTATTTAAACCAACTTGTGTAAGTGTGTTCTATTGTAATATTCGCTTTTACATATCGAGTGACACATTGTAAATTAAAAAAAAAAGAAATGTATAAATTAAACTTGTCAATTTACATTCTCCAACTCCAACCAAATGGATCAGAAGTTAGCATCAATCCTGTAATGTAAAACACCTATAAGGACCTTGAAAGAACTTTTACAGGATGTTATTATACTGTTATTGACATTTTTGATGATGAGAGAGACCTGGTGGGATTTGAACCCACGTCCATGCTGCACCGTAGCTCTAACCATTTGCGCCACGGGTCCAGTTACGGCTGCAGTGAGAAGGTTATTCAATCTGTCACTAACACATAGGAGAATTTCGCAGACTCTGTAACTGGACCAGTGGCTTTGATGGGTAGCGCAATGCTTCGGTGCAGCATGGACGTGGGTTCAAGACACACCGGGTCGACGAAAATTTTTCCGTGTGTTCGATGTTTGTATTCATAATCATACTGTTAGTTTTCACATTTACCGATTATCCGGACTATTGTAAGGAATAAAATGTTTATTGATTGAAGATGGATCGTAAATGTTTTTTTCATCAACTGGACATAATTTTCATATTCGTTTTACAAAACTACTGTACGCAATTTTTAACCCTGACATTGGCAAAATCTTGTGGAATTCGATAAAGAAATTGGAATGGTTATATCTTGTAGTTCATTGTGAGAATCTCGGCGATTCTGGGGAGTTAAAAATAATATGTTATAGATACTCACAGTCGCTGCGCATGCCGCATGCCAAGCACTTCTGTAGCCGACAGTACTGGCAGCGGTTGCGATGATGTTTGGTCACTTCGCAGTTCATGCTGCCGCGGCACTGGTAGCCTAGCTTCTTGCGAATCGAGCGCTTGAAGAAGCCTTTGCAACCTAGGGAGAATAGATTTTAAATGTCATATACTTTTTCGAATAGTTGTAAATTTAAAAAAAAAATTAACAATTATGCTCTTTTAAGTTATAATAACTTTCGAGAGACTTGTACAGAAAGTTCGTATTTACATTGAATGTACAGTCAAGAGCACATTAAGCTCGCCACTTTGTACTTTGGACCGTTCTTATCGTAAGCAGCATAGAGTTGGATTTAAGTCTTAAGTGTAAAGCTTGACGTGCGCTAGACCCTGAAGCATTTTCCATTAATTTCATTATAAAATGAAGCATTTCTCACAAAAAAGTGAAAATGATCAAATTGTTAGTTTGGCCCTTACACTTAGGACAGATCGAAATGGCTAACCGATTACCATAGAGCGTGGAGTAAATCCGAAATATTGAAAAAATAATAAAAAGTTGTTTAGTGATGAATGTTCATAGGAACTTTGTATGGCAGTACGTGTAGACACAATAGAGGTACACATCAGTTGTGTCTATGAGCACTGCAGTAATGCTTAGTTTGGAGACATATGTTTTAACTATGCACACAGTTGTCAGTAGCTGAAATGAGTGAGAGTACAAAGTTTTTTGTCCTAAACTTCGTAAACTTAAAACTTTTGTAATTAGAGCTATAATAATAATAACAATAGACTCATTTATTTGTGTTGAATACAGCGATATATTCTATCATAGTCTGAATATTATTAACCATATCATACTAGTAATACCTTTTGTCACTGTTTCATGTGGTGACATGGACAAGAGATAGCATAGAAAGGTCAAACAAGTCAGTGCAGAATTGGAAAGGTGACATTATCAGGGCCGCTGGGAAACACTGGTTGGATATCACAAAGAAACACAGAGAAGGCCTTCTTCACTCTAAAGGGAAACTTGCAAATGTAATTCTTTTTAAACATTATTTATTTGATTTCACTGATAAATCTATATCACATAGTGATGAAATTGATAGTCTGCCTTTGTTTGAAGTTCAGTTGACTGTTTTTGACACTTATTCTCTGTTTTGTAGGTATAATAGTTGACGAGGTTGTTATTAAAGGTAATAATTAATAGAGAGAACAGAAGCAGTAGAGCTCCTGTGAAAGGGTTCGTCGCAGTAATGTGAGCATAATTGCGTTCCAGTTTTAGAGGTTAGGGGTGCTGGTATGTCTCAGGGTGACGGGCGGAGTGGCAGTGCCCCTCATATCTCTGCGATATAAAGAGAGAGATACTGCTATTCTTGCATAGCAGTATCTCGCGCTTTATGTCGCTCTCGCATAAGTCCGCCCTGTCGTGCTATTGAATGGCACTGCGTTGCTATTGACAGGCAAGGCGCTTACCATAATTTAAAAAAGAACTTCAGGTAGCATGTTCCAGCAGCAGACCACTCTGTTGCTGAAGAAGCTACTTGCAGCAATGTTTTGGCAATAGTTTGTGATGGTTACAAGTTTTCTTCTTTTTTTGAGAATATCTTGTTATTAGAAAGGCTATATATATTATTATAATGGGGCATTATAATCAACACAATCACAACAGCTAATTTTGTTATCTACTTACCCTCACAGCTTATAGCCCCATAGTGTCTTCCTGAGGCCCGGTCTCCACAAACAATGCACAGTTCCATCCCCCCCACCTCACTCCCTCCACTGTACTTCATCTCCATCTGATCTTGTCCATCCATTGTTTAATCTGTAATCAAATACAAATACATGACTTTTTTCTACCAAGTGAGGGGACGAATAAGTTGTGTGTATAAGTGACACGCTTGTCCCTAACAGTTGCAGTGCCACTCAGAGCTTTAATCGCAAAGATTTGAGGGGCACTGCCACTGCGCCCGACACCCTGAGACAAGTTGATAAGGCCCATGTGCCTGTAATTTCACCAGCACTCTTACCCTTCAGAACCGGAATATAGTAACAGGCAGTAGTTCCTTGGACAAACTCTTTAACAAGAAGCTCGACTGCTACTAAAACTCGCAATGAATGCACCACAAACAAACCCACTGAGGAACATTATCAACTATAGTAGAGCAGATAAGAACATCACTGACTAAAAGTTTCTAGTTGTGGTAATAAAAGACTGGGAATAATCAAATTGTGGTCAAATGGTTATAGAAATGTGAGATGCTTTGCAATAAGATGAGTAGACAACATTGTCAATGTCAACATCAACCCATTTACAAATTAAATGAGATTTATTTGAATAGGTTATTACAGGATGGTCGTTATTACATTTGAGTTCATCTATTCAGCCATTATACCAAAGCCCATAGTCCTTCAACCTGGGCCAATGTAATTTGAGAATGTCACACATTTCTTCAAAGATTATGAATCTTATATAAAACTCATTGTTTTCAAATTACATTTCACACATAAATTCTGAAAACTCAGAGGTGTGAGGCTGGATTCATACCCATGGCCTCTGCTTGAGAGGCAGTAGGTAAAACTACCTATACATTCTTCTATGCCTGACTTATGGGTGTGAAACATGGTCACTAAATAGAATTATAGATAGACAAGAAAATAATTGATGTGCTTCTGTGGCATCTGTTGCATGGGCCGGAAAAATGGAGCGAAGTAGTCACCTATTGGTACCTATGTGATGGAAAATATATTAGAGGGTGTCAAACGCAAAATAGGCGCCTTAACATCGAGTTGCAGACACCAGCCGTTTACACCAAGAAGAGGGTGTCAACATCAAAGGTGGGAGGACGAGCTGAAGTTAACTGCAGGCTTATGTTGGTGCCTATGCCAAGAGGCACGCTGAGTATATCTCTTAGATATAATGTAAAAATTTAAAATGCAATATAAAATTGTAATGCAAAAAGTACTTGTAATTCAGCTTAAAAGGCCTAATAAATAAAATGGCACAAGCGTTGGGAGGCATATCCCCAGCAATGGGCGATGATGATTTTCTATAATGATCTAATGAATTACTATTAGATAATTAGTCTTTTTAATCTACTAAGGTAAATAATGAGTGACCATACTCTACTCTGTCCATCCACTTTGAGATGAGAACATCAGGGAGGTGTAGAAAGGCAGGATGTGATACGATTTCAGAAACTAGTGGTTACAGCTTATATGCAACAATGCTATCATATTTCAATACACAGAAAAAAATTCAAGACAATGAGTAAAATTGTAACAAAAGAAGTATGTCGATTGTACTATACCAAAGGTACCAGTTACTTTCAACATTGTAGGAATATTTTAAATAAACTCAATTCATTTATGGATCAAAAAGTTCCAAGTTTTCATTATAAACTTAGAAGAACAATTTATTACTCAAAAAACCAATGTACCATCTGCTCTCAACAGGTATTGTAATGTGTCCTCAAAAAGTACATGAAAAGCCTTTCACTTACGAGTGGGTATGGCATTTTGAAATTATAAGAAAAACGAGGAAGTATTTGGTATTCCGAAGTAATGAAACGTGTTCAGTGCACACTGGCTAACACGTTGCAGTTGCAACGAGCGTCCGTGCCCATCGGAGTGCGAAATAAATGTATGAAATCACTACCATCACGATAGGTATACAGTTATGTGATGCTTACCCGTGATAGGATGCACTTATAAAAAAAATCACTTCTTGCACTAATTTCTAAACTAAACTCACTTTAGTTGCAGTTTATACGAACTTAATTAATTGGCGGATAGTTTAACATGTATTTTGATTTGATGAGAAGTTTGAAAAGCATTTATTATAGCAAAAATAAAATATAAACAGCAGCCATTGCAGCTTGCACCGAAACAAAAAGAAAGAATGACGGAAAGAACGACATGAGTGAGCAGGTGAATCAAAATTGACTAAAATGAGCGATCATAGAGTTGGGACATCAATTTTTAAATCTGGCAATGTTGGAAATGTCAATGTCAATTTAATGTCAAACTTTGACCGCATGTGATTTTGTTGATTTCGTGGATTTTACGCAATATTTTCATATGAAAAGAGTTATTTAAGTACTGTATAGTGTTTTCAATAAAGTATATCACTATGGCATGTTCGGAAGTAAACGAAATAATTGATAAGTTTAATACTTTAACACAAAAACCTGTAAAATTCTTGACCGTTCAAGAGGACTTGAAAGAGGATATCAAAAACTTGGTAAAATCGCTTTACGATTACACCAAATTACAGGAAAATGGTGGGAAAAAGGAGAAAAAGAGTGCTTTGTCAGAGTTGATTGTCAAAGACTTCGATGAGGAGCAGATTTGGCAACAAATTGAGCTTCAAAATACTGAATGTTGGGACCAACTTGTATGGGACGTTGCCAACTGTATGTCTTCAAAAGACGCTTTGAAATTCCCTATAGAGACCCCGACTCGTGTAGAAAACGAGGTGGAAAACGCAAGCATGACTTCTGATGACCAGGAACAGTCAGGTGATGAAAATTATAAGGAAATGGAAATAAAAAAGAAAGTCGCTAGAAAACAGAAGGTAAAGGTTAAGTCATCAATAGTCGATGATAAGTTCTTCAAATTACAAGAAATGGAGAAATTTCTGCTTAAAGAAGAGAAAAATGAAGGAAAAGCAGGATCAGATAGTGAAGAAGAATCTATTGATATGTTTGAAGATATGGATAGTGAAGGAAGTGAAGAAGATGAAGATGGTAAAGAGATGATGTATAATGACTTCTTCAATGATGGAGAAGGTGATTTTTATGCAGGAGATGACAATAATGAAAAAGGTGCCATTATTAATGATGAAGACAAAGAAATGGAAAATGAAAGATCAGATTGCGGAAGTGTAGATAACCCAGTGAAAGAACAGCCTAAAAAGCCACAAAAGAAAGTGAAATTTGCAGATTTAAGTTCTGACGTTGATTCTTCAGAAGAATCTGAAGGTGATGATGAAACTTCAAATATGAAATTGAATGGTAACAATATGGAAGAAAAGAAATCAGACTTTGAACTTCGTCAACAGAGACTGCAGCAACAAATATCCAGATTAGAAGAAAAAACATTGAAGGAATCTCCATGGCAGTTGAAAGGTGAAATTGATGCATCAAAACGTCCACAGAACTCCCTATTAGAAGAAGTGGTTGATTTTGATTTAACCAGTCGACCGGCTCCTATAATAACTGAAGAAACAACATTAACTTTGGAAGATATTATTAAACGTAGAATTAAAGATAAGGCTTGGGACGATGTGGTAAAAAAGGATAAGCCTGTTAATGATCAGTTGAATTTCCGTAAAACAGAGGTCTTAGACCATGCCAAAAGTAAGCAAAGCTTAGCTCAAGTGTATGAGGCGGAATACTTAAAACAAAAGGCAGCGTTATCTGGAGAACAGGAAGAGGAAAGAGAATCGGAAACTCATACAGAAATACGTAATGCCATGTCTAAATTATTTGCAAAACTTGATGCATTATGTCATTATCATTATACACCAAAAGCACCGCAAGCCGAGGTTAAAATTGTCAGTAATACACCTGCGATTTCTATGGAAGAAGTTGCACCAGTTGCGACTAGTGATGCAACATTACTTGCTCCTGAAGAGGTAAAGAAGAAACGTAGAGGAGACTTGATGAGTAAACAAGAAAGAACACAGGCAGATAAAAACAGAGAGCGTAGAAAAAAGAAGAAATTGCAACGTAAAAAGGGCCAGGTTATGAAAGTGACTGAAAACAGAAATACCAAAAAGGGAGTAGAAACAACTGATAAATCGTTGAAAACTTCAAAAGCATTCTTTCAACAATTGAATGATAATGCAACTAGTATAATTAAGAATAGCAAAAATAAGCGTAATGTTAAGAATAAAAGCCAATAAATTAATATTGTTATTGTAAATTTAAAAGATGAGGTTTTTATAGAAGTAAAATCTATTTTCGCGACTTGTTTGTTTTTTTTACATAGACAAATACTTTTGTTTTACATGTTTTTGGCTTTATGTAATGAATAGTCAAACCTAGTGACACCACAAAAATAAATTGAGAAAAAGGTGAAGAAGTAGTGTGTCTCGCGGTAAGTAAGTAACACGTCTACCCATTCAGAGCTTTAAATCGCAAAGATCTAAGGGGTATTACGCCAGTCGTGAGCGGCAGTGTCTAGTTTCAATAGCTCACATTACTGCTTGGCGGCAGCCATTCCCTGGAGGAACTCTGTCACACTGCTACTGAAATATTTATTTTAAAATAAATATTACAATTGTAAGTCACATCCATTCATGCATTTTAACGTATTAAATTACATAACAGCAGGTTATATAAAACGTTAAAATGACACTAGGTGGTATGTCATTTATTCCTTAATTAGCATTGACTTTATAAATGGACTCTGCTGTTAGGTTGAGTGTTAGCTACAAGGTGTTCTGTGAATTAGTGCGTTCTTTGGCTAATTTCTTTACTTCATAACCCCTGTTGACTTATTTTATGTGTCTATTTAAGTAGTTTATGAGTGTTGTTAACTGTATTGGTAAGTAAAAGCTTTATAACTTTGTTGTAAATGTCCGATCCTCCCGATCCGGGGGGAGGCGATGCTGAGCCACGTGCTCAGTCATCTCCTCGCCTGTTTTCGCAATCTCAGACTGAGGTAATGGAAGTAGATAAGATCATCCAAAGTAGGAAACGAGCCCCCACTGACGTGCAATCATCTCAACCTCCCAAAAAAACCAATACCTCACAGTCTGTTCCGTCCACCCAATTGACATTCACCAACCCAGAATTCTTAAACAACAAAAACAAATACATGGCACAAGATATCGCCCCATTCATTGTTCATGTGAACAAAACAGTGTCGGATCCCTCTTCCGGCACCGCATTACGCCCCATTAAATTTGGCCATTTTTTGTTTAGGAACAATGTTAAAAATATTGTCAGAGATGGTATCAAACGTGTTGGCAGAAATAGAATATCTCTTGAATTCAAAACTTTCAGTGATGCTAATGCTTTCCTTGACCACCCAGCTCTTTCTCCAGCCAAATATGAAGCGATTATCCCAAGTTACAGCATAACTAGAATGGGCATTGTCCGACAAGTTCCAGTTGAATGGACACTGGAGGAGTTAGTTGAAGCAGTGGAAGTTCCAACTGGTTATGGCGCTATTGTTAAGGCACGAAGACTTAATAGGAAAACCCATGACAGTAATGGGTCACCTGTATGGGTTCCCACCCAAACAGTGGTACTAACTTTCTCAGGTCAAAAACTTCCCTCCCATGTGTACTGTTTTTTCACCTCTCTCCCAGTGGAAATATATGTCCTTCCCACAATTCAGTGCAATAAGTGCTGCCGGTTTGGACACATCCAAACTCAATGCAGATCGGAGGCTCGCTGCTTTATTTGTGCACAAACTCATGAAGGCCTACATTGCACCAAGGAAACTCCAACCTGTTTACACTGCTCTGGACGTCATAAAGCCACTGATCCCTCTTGCCCTGAGCAATCAAGGCAAAAACAAATAAAATTGGTCATGTCCCAAGAAAATATCTCCTACTCTGAAGCATCTGCCAGATTCACCCAAGTGCGAAGATCTTTTGCTGATACAGCGAGGTTTGATTCAAATGAATATCAACCTACACCCACCACTCAATATACTTCTTCCTCCAATCCATCACCCCAACTCAGATCTCCCCAACACACTTCCTACCGCAAAACAGTAGCTATTCCCAGGCACCAACCCCTCCCAGCTTCTAGTACAGGGTATAATCAACAAGTTCATAGAGACATAGTTATGTCTCCTAGTTCTCAACTAGGAAATGGATGTGCACTCCCAAATAACTCCTCAATGCCTAACGATAACTTAATTTCTCTTCTCCTCTCGACCATCATTAACCTCTTAGGGCGTTTTAGTGACGTCCCCCTACCGAACAACCTCAAAGATCAACTGTCTCAGCTCATTCACCTCACCTGCTCCAATGGCTCCCATTCTTCAGTGGAACTGTCGCAGCAGCAGGAATAAAGAAAACGAAATTCAATTCCTACTTAATAAATACT
>NW_020653766.1:2178946-2196756 GCF_003589595.1 Hyposmocoma kahamanoa
AGTAAAATGTTCACTGAACCGAATGTTCGGCCAAATGATTCGGTACAATTCGACATGAATTTTAAAATATCAAAGTGCGTATTGAGCGCGCGACACTTACGCTCTGTGCAATGTGAAGTCACTTATTTTTTTATGACTAAAGAATGCAAATTTTTTTTAGCGCCCACCCTCATAGCCCCGCACTAGGGAAACCCTGTGTCGCGGGTGCCAGGGACACATGCATAGAATTCCGAATTTTTCATTCACCTCAGCGTAATTATGAGTCGTTATTCTGCACAAATAGTATTTCCGAAGATGGTTTCTTGTTGTTGAATATGGCTTTCCAAGAGTTAAAGTAATTCCATAAACATAATTCTATTCATTCTAATGTAATTTTTGAATTTTTTGTCGTCATATTGCCGAACCTTCTAGTATTCATTTTGAGTATTTTAACAAAATAAAGGTAACGAACGGATTAATACGTTATGGTATTCTTTTTAGTTTTTTCTTCTTCAATTTTAACAAAATAAGTAAAAGTAATGTTTCTTCATCAGAATCCATCGCCTAAATGAGTCGAAAGATAAAACATCACTAAAAATTTGGTCGCAGAAAGCGCGACAGCCGCGCGGATGCAGCGCTTCTAACAGCGGCAAATTTGAACGCTCCCTTAGATCCGAAAAAGTAGTTTCATTATCCAAATGATTTAATTTTTAGATAGTACGTTCGGTAGAAAATTCGATGTTTTTACCGAACAGTTGGCCTAGTACGAATGTTTGGAAAAAATGCCGAATACCGGATGTCATTGTGATTACTTTCTGTTTTAGAAAAAAAAAAATTGTCATAGCGATGCATTCTCTTTTGTAATTTGAAGAGATAGTCTCAACTTTCATCATCGTAGGTACTATATAGCATAGCACAGTTGTAGTCTTTGTACACCTATTATTGTAATTGTATGCGACATTCTAACTTCATTATCTCGTATCGCGGTGCAACGAGCAACAATACAAGCAGTTGCGGAATGAAATCCCACAAACTGCGTGGCGGGATGGCGGCGGGTCGGGTGGAACATTCGAGTCGTAGCGGCGGTAATTAGCGCGGGAAAAACGCGCGATATGGCGCGCGACGAATTCGGTCTACTAGGAGCTACGAAGCACTATCTTGGCAATGAAATCTGACTTTCAGCCTCATAGGTACTCAAAATGTATTTATTTCGTACCTTTAGCCAATTGTGGCCACACGTCAAAAGTGCTTTTATTACATTACATTTAGTAGAAGTAGAGCTCCTTGTGAAAGAGTTCGTCCAGTGTAGCACTGCCACCTTACTTATTTCTACCGCCAAGCAGACCATGTAGTCAGTATCGGCCGCCACTTTCTCAGCACTCATGTACCTACTGGTAGACATATCTAGTGCAGTGCAGTGTTGCCCTCCATAATGTGCGTGAGCCTTTAAAATATTTAGGTATTTTGAGTTATTTCTAGTTATAATCAGTGTATTTTTTGTCACAATTGGCCGCTCTAGGCCCGGAGTTAGGGTGGCCTTAGGGCAAATCCACCACTGCGTGTAGCTACCATCATCACACGAGTTGTTTGTCCCGTCACTTGATATTATAAAAAAGAACATGAAAGTCTGTCTGTCATCTGTCCACCTTATGGGTGGTTTGCCCACGCTGCGTCCTCTGATACGTGGTCGCCACTCGAGGACTCCTTGGCCCCATTGCCTATCTGTCATGCGAGCATTGTGAAATTTCGCAATTCTTCAGGCTAATTCCGAGGATAGCCCTTTCCATTGCCCTTTGAGTGACCTTCGGTACACTGGCAGCATAACTGGTCAAAGACTTTTGCCTTGAGACACTGTGGTACTTTAGACAAGAAGATACGACATAACACTTAATTTAACATCTTTAGTGCATAGGGTCGCAAGTAACAGAAAGCCGAAGTATCTTTTGAAAATCTGAATTGGGCCAGAGATTTTCAGGAGAGGAGTACTCGAAGAGCGGAGACAAATCTTATTCTATTACCTAAGCTGTACATCTATAGTTTAGTAGCTCTATTTGTCAATTACTACTAATTTAAATGTGCGTCTTGTGAATTTCATTATATTTAATTTTAGTTTATGTTTTTGTGCGCGTGTTTTGTATATCTGCTTGTCCACAACTGAGGGGACAAGCTGAAAATCAGTGCAGTGTATGAACATATGATCTACACAGTGTGTGCCGAGCTTGCTCCCCTGCCACACACAGTAATTTTAATTGTTAAGGTTGTATATTGTAATTGTTGTAACTTTTATCTACACACATGTCATAAACCCTCTATGATGTGTTCAAAATCCGCAAATTACGACCAGCATAAAGATAAACTGTTTTGTTAGAACAAATTTCTTACCAGTGAAAATGTTATTATTGCTTCTCATTGAATTCGATTTTATCATTACATTCAAATTTCGAACATCTCTGAAAAACAAAACAATTAGATTCGACCTCAATTCTAATATCAGTCGAGATGAAGTTTTATTCGAAATGAAATGTTAATAACATTGACTTACAAATTATATGGATGTCGGGTCCGCGCTAAAAAGTGTCCGAACTTATAGGGCGTTAAAATCGTATACAGAGCGTCATTCACGCTTTAGTTCTTCGTTTGTTCGACTGACAGCGAAGCAAGCAAAATTAGACAGTACTGCGATGACATTACAATTTAAATTCAACGTTTTAGCTTTTTCATATTCCTTTACATGTCACTACGTTTAAATAGGCTGACTTGGGACATTTTTTTCGTGGTTTTTGTATTAGACCCGTCGTCCATTTATTTGTAAGTCAATGCATACAACTTTTTTTTTTATAATTTTGTGGATTGGAACCTTTTTTTTCTTAACTACGCCCAATTGCATTGTCACCCTGAGTCATAAGTTGACAAGTCCCATGTGCCTGTAATTTCACCACAGTCCTGGTGGTAAGCGACACGTCTGTCAGTGCCAGTGAGAGTTTTAAATCGCAAAGATCTGAAGGGCACTGCCTCTGGGCCCGTCACCTTGACACATAAATACACAAGTTCCATGTGCCTATAATTTCACCTGCACCCTTCCAAACCGGAACGCAATAATGTTTTTTCGTGGTTTTTGTCGTAGACCCGTCGTCCATTTATTTGTAAGTCAATGGTCAATAACAAACAATTTTGACAATTTCACATCTTACTTGATATCGAACGATATGATAGTTGGTCTTTATAGATTCTAGTTTGTCTATGAATTAAAAATAAAAACTACGGTTGTGTGACATGAGTGACAAAAGTTTTTATTTGCCGCCATTTCGCTACTCGTAACATGCGGTTCCTGAACACATAACAGAGAGCTTATAATATGTGTATAGATATAGCAGTGTATGTAACTGTACATAATTAGGCATTAAAACACTCGTGAGATGTTTTTATGAAACCCACACTCGTATTTAATGCCTTTCATTATGTAGCAGTCACATAAACTACTATTGTATCATTGAATACGTTACGTTGAATATTATGTGTGGTGAACAAATGCTTTAAATGGTAACTCCTCGTACGCTTTCCAGCCGAATCGGATTCTTTTTCGAAGTTGGACCTACCTAAGTGGATAATGACAACGACCAACGCAAAAAATGTTTATTACGGAATTATTTATGGGATATTTCTACTAAGTACTGGTATAATAGAGCATCCTTTAAAATTTCAATGTCCTTCCTAGCTCCATGTTCACCCGACTATTGCAGTTAGCCGCCCCGACTCCAACTTACGTAATGCATGCCGTTACTTTTTAGTTTCGGAGTTCAAATGCCTACTGTTAAACATATGCTGCCTGACTGCCTGGCAGCCTGGTGCCTGTACATCGGTTTCGGACGTTTTTTGGTCTCAAATCGTCCCTTTTTTTATAAAATAATTAAATCATATTTATTAGACAATAAGTCAAAACTAAAATTAGGATCAAAATTATGCGATTAAAATTGCGCGTGCCCAAGATGCTGGCACCGTTATTTGATAGCTATGCTAATGCGTTGGGCAGGGTAGCCCTTGGGTTTCCCAGACAGTCTTTTATTTTTTTGGATAATAAAATTTTGTACAGATGAAGGGTATCAGGACCTCACGGGCTAAGGGTTTCACAAATTACATATTTACTTCCCATCTTCTTCATCATCACATTTAGGGTGCTGGTGAAATTACAGGCACATGGGACTTTTCGACTTATGTCTCAGGGTGATAGGCGTAGTGGCAGTGTCCCTTTAGATCTTTGGGTTTTAAGCTCTGAGTGACACTGCAAGTGCAATGCAGAGTCCCTCACTTGGCCATATCTGGAAAATTACAACTTTTCACATAATTTATACAAATAAATACGAGAGGCGGCTGAAAAGTAATCTACAGAAATAGGCATGAAATAATTGTAACTTTTATATAAAAAAAACCGACCTGAAAAGTTTGTGGAATCACATCTATTTGCCAAGTTTTATTCGTTTTTTTTCCACTATTTCTGTTGACAGAACTACTGGACCTTTCTTCCCATTTGTTTTGTTGATAAATAGATTTTTTTTTCCACCGAACTACTGAGAATTTCCTGTCGGAAATCGGTTACCGGAAAGTGCGCGAAACCGGATTCGTTCCCTAGTTTGTCACCCTTGCAGGTAGAATATTTCCTTCATATTTAAATGTTTGTAGAAGCTCGCACAGGTGACTTTTATGCAATCATAAGGAAAAAAGCGGCCTCGATTCTGAGTCGTGTCCGCGGTAGCACCAAAACCATACTTCGCGTTATAGCCGACGGTTTGACTGTCCCATAATGTGGCATTTGATTCGACTGCACGTAGGAAAAGTAACGCCCTCTTCAGTACAGACGTGTGATACTGGCTATTCCACACTGTTTAAAATTATCAACTTTGAAATGGACTCAAGTGAGATCTTAAGCCACGCCTTTTTTAAGATTGGCAGTAAACGTACCGAAATAACTTTTTCTTCGCCATGTACCACTAACAATGTCTCATATAATGATCCTATTTTTCGCATGTTTAGAGCTCATAACAACTTTTCTAAAGATTTGGACTTATTTTCCCATAGTCGCTATACTTATTTAAACATTTGTAAGAGAAGCTGAATATGTTGGATGTTTAAGAATGTCATTGTTTTTATGTACGTGTAACATGATTTTTTGGTATTGTTGAAAAAAAAATGAAATGGGACCACAATGGACTAGTAGGAGTACCTCTTTCCAACAAAAAAAGAATCATCAAAATTGGTTCCAAAATACCGTATCCGATATCGCGTAACATACATACAAACTTAGAATAATAACGCATAGAAACCTAGCCCGCACACGCTAAGTAAGGCAAATTGAAGCGCTCCCAAAGGGCCTACACGAGCGGGCGGGCCTTCAGTGCTCAAGATCAACTTGCACCGCGAACAGCTCCAGAATTTTAGCTAAAAATGACGAAATGTGCGGTAAATGAGTGTAAAAATGCGTCAGACAAACATAAAATACACACTAACATCACATTCCACAAGGAAGTAACGCGTTTCAACTTGTATTTTTATATAAATATTCACTAAAACCGAAAATTAACCTACTACTAAAACTACATAACCTACATGAATTTGATTTTTGCCTCACTTGAGACAGTTCGTTTGATATGAAACTATCATTATATGCGTTATTATGCTAAGCATACAAATAAGCTACACTCGAATTGAGAACCTCCTCCTTTTCTTGAACTCATGTTACTTTTTTTCAATGTCAAAAATGTACAGAGAAATAAGAAATGCACTTATTATATTTGTTAGAAACGGAATTAAAAGTTAGAAAGGGTCTGTTAAAAAAAGTTATTGCCTATTTTGCTTTTTTCTGCCATTTTGTTCGTGCAAAGCGAAACGTAAAAGCAACAAAAACGTCAAAGAGTGTCACTCATTTTGAAATAGGAATAAACAACGAATGCGTCACGATAGTGGCCAGTATTAGTTTTAAATCGGAAATAGTTAAATTACGATACGATTACATACATTCTGCGACAAATAAGTGCTTTCTCTTTTAATTCCGTGCAATCGTGCTTAAGGAGACGAAATGTCTAATGAATCCAGGAATACGGTGTTACTTTTAATTAATAACCTTCTAGTACGGCATGTTAACGATAACGGATGGGAGAAGCGAGTTTTTGAGTAGAGACCACAGATTGGCAAACGTAATATAGGACGCTCTGGCCAGAGCCAGGGCCCCTCTGCGGCAGTTATGGTATTCATTCATTCAATAATTTTTTCTTTATCCTGGCAATCAGCCTTCCTGGCTATAAACAGATGGGTTTTATGTAGTTCATAATCGAAAGGATTCGCTCTGGACCTTTTGGAGGGAAAAGTGTCGTTTTTATTTTGACTTTCAATTATTTTGTGAAATCTAGTTTAAAGTGGAATAGGATAGTGCTATTGTGCCTTAATCGAAGATTAAAACGCGAAATTATACGAATTTCGAACTAAAATACCCGTATCGGCCCGTTCTAAGGAATCCCGAGTCAATCCAAACACGCCGCCTCAAATTGCCTATCCTCTTTGTGGCGGCCATATTTACAGAAACATAATTCAACTTCATGTACCAAAAAAGAATATGTATCAAGACTTGGCTGTATGGTGTAAAACCTTTGCCTTTTTCTTTATGGAAAGAAGAAAAAAAAAATCATAATGGAAAGGGTGCTACTCCCAGTGGAGCCCAGCTCTATAGGTTGTGTAGTAAGGTATTTTACTGACTATAGTGGTCAAAGATGTCACGTCTTTTTTTTAGTCGTCTTATACTTTCAGGCATGGTGAGCTCCTTGGCTAGTTGATTTGCGTGATGTTCTAGCCCGTCAATTGACGGGATGAACAAGTCGTCGTCTATAATAACAGTTACAGGGCCATTCAGGGATTTAAATTGCAAAGATCTGAGGGGCATTGCCACTGCGCCTGTCACCCTGAGACGTAAGTTCACAAGTCCCATGTGCCTGTAATTTCACAATCAACCTTCAAAACCGGTGCTGACATTACTGCTTGGAGACAGAAATAGACGAACTCTTTCACAATGTGCTTTGCTGCTGTTAAAACTGCCGAGTTCTGTATTTATCACCGTAGGAAGTCATTTCTTCTCTAACTGTGGGCATGTCAAGAAATTCGTGGGTCTCCGTTGTTTTTATGAACCATGGTATGTTTCATATCTTTTGGAGTATATTGCTCTGCGTGCTTTGGATAACCATTATAATTATTAGAGGTACTAGCAGCGCCCGAGAGTTTATGCAAAATCTCATTCAATTACTAACGATGGATATTACCTTACTAAGGCTGCCTTTCTACTAGAGGTGTGCGACGTAGCGAGGCGGTGTGCGAGGAAAAAATCTACTAATAGGATTGTCATAGCGTTTGGCACGGTTTGCTGGAAAACGTTGACTCGAATCCAGTTTTCTAAAACAGATTGTAAGTATTCGATCTTTGTATTAGTAATTCTAACAAACTTCTGGAGTCAGTTTCACAAAAATAATTACATATCATGGTGGTCAAACTTCGCAACATTCAATAAATAACTTAAAAAAACTACAAACCCATTGATTTTTTTGCACGCACGACATTCTTTGACTTTAATCTTCATAGACTTATCGTTAGTATACTTATAATTAATATAATAACTAAACACAACAAAATAGCTCGAATTTGTGTAACATACCACTGAATAACAATAGTTCTGGATGTCTTAAACTAATGGCTTAACTTAATTGCCTATCGAAATTAAAAACATTTGGGGCTCGGGAGAAAGAAAATTGGGGTATAAAAATGTTAATTCCATCATTAGGAAGACGTCTCATGTTTTCAATTCTTTTGACACGATTAAGGAAACTCCGATAGCGTCGAGCAATGTTATTATTAACATTCGTGCGTATCTTTGCTCGTAAAATATTCACAGGCGTTTCTTTAAAATGTATAACCGAAAACTACGAAATGCACTCGTCTCGGAAAAGCTGCTGTGCGCTTTGTGCCGCAGTTTTGCTGTATAATCCCTGTAGCGGCAGTCGGTCACAAATTTATAAATTGTACAATTACAAACGCCTGGAGACATGGCGTGGAATAGATCTAGGAACTTTAAGAATTCTACAACAAAAGAGATTATCTCAAATCTTACTAGTTATTTACCTTATAATTACAATTTGATATCCCATGTGATGATTTCGAATATTAATTAAAAAAAAATGTAATGTTTCAATCTTCTGAATATTAAATGTGTCCAGTCCATGTGTGTGTGTGTGACCAGATACAGTGTTACTTTAAAGTACAATCTGTGATGCCATAAATAAATGTCTGTCGTAATAATTTAACCTTTTTTTTGATATCAAGTGACAGGACAAACAAGTCCAGAAGAGGAGATGCAGTGCTACTCAGACATTTAAATCGCAAAGATCTGACGGGCACTGCTACTGCGTCTGTCGCCCTGAGACATAGTTGTTGACAATTCCCGTGTGCCTGTACTTTCAACCTTATCCTTCAAAACCGAAACACTGTAAGACTCATGCTTGGCAGAAATAGGTAAGATGTCAGTACTTCCCTGGACGAACTCTATCACAGGGAGCGGAGGGAAAATTTCACATAATGCATAATATGTTTTACAGTAGTTCGTGTTGGTAATCTTATGTTAATACACACAACAAAATACAGTCGAATTGAGGACCTTTTTGAAGTCGGTTAAAAAGTGCAATGGTGCAAAGTGTCGATTATATTTCAATGTTTTTTTTTTTACAAACTGTTGTCTTCTTAACCCTGTGTAATAATTCTAGTGTTACTATAGCGTAAGTACCAGGAGAGGAGGGTGCCGCGGGAGCTAGCAGACAAATAAATCCGGCGCGCGATAAGCGGCATATAAATCAGCCGCCGCTGCGACGCACCACAAGATTGCATTCAAAAAACACCTCCTCTCGTATGTGGGGCTCTAGTAGTTGCAATTAGGGAGTAAGAACACAGACTAACTAAGTTAGTTATACAGGATTTACTCAGGAAGTCCTTATACGTAATTATTATAAAGCACTTTGACCCCTTGACGTGAGTAATGCTCCTGTTGCCGCTGCTACCCGACTCATTGCTCCACAGCCACAACCCAGGGAACCAACAAAGGGGAAGAAGAAGAAACGGAAACTCATCTCTAGGAGCTGAATCGTCAGTCCTCCGAGACGAGTAGACCATTGCGACGAGGACGGTTTTAAAAATGTGGAAAAGAAAAAGAAGTACACCAGGCTTAACCTTAGTGGCACCGCCCCGACTGGCCCCAATCATCAATTGCGTCGAGGGGTACCGTCGGCGTTGCTATACGTGTCATAACTTCATTACTCCATAAAGTCTGCGGATATTGTGGAGTATATACGTGTGCAAGCCAATGCTACCCTGACAGTCGAGCAGTTGGAGTCCCGAACAGTGTGAATTTTAATTCATTTGTGGTGACCAACTCAACATCTGTCCACTCTCATGAAGGAGGACTTGATGTTGATGTTTCGTGACAGGTGTTATTATCCGGCGTTTCCGATAATAATATTCTATAAGGCATGTATTTATGGGTATTTTGAGACCTGATTATAAGTTTTATAAGATTTTCCTTTCTACAAAATTACCCGTGTGTCCGCAATCTCTCAGCGTGTCGATTGGTCAGTGTAGATAGAATTGAATGCTATCATTGTATCTTACCTTTACTACAAATTAACAGTATTTGCTCGTCTGATACTTTCGATTACTATAGAATTACAGCTTAATGTTAAATGTAATGTATATTGTACTAGATGACGAGTGGCAGTATACAGTAAAATAAAAATTGTTTTTTGGAACACTGTATAATAATAATAAATAAATAAAGAACTACTTTCTTTATAAATCAGGCAATTATGACCCATATAATACGTACCTTAAAGTGTAACTGTATTATAAATAACTCATTTACAGTACCGGGACGCTATGATGGCCATTTTGACATTACAATAGTGAGGTCAAATCTCAATTCATCGATCAAATAAAATATATCAATCGAATAAAATATAATCAAACGCGAGTCGCATCTATAAATTTTTAGATTTATAACTAGTATTGCAAGTGGTAGCTGGTTAAAAAGTTTTAATAAAATGAAAATAAAAATGTTTAATTAATATAACGTCAAATCGAAAGTGCTTTGTTTTGCATTGAGCTTTGACGCGAGTTTGCCGGAGGTAGAAGTTGTGCTGGCCAGCGATCCCATAAGCGACGATCGTATTAGATGTCATTTTTAAAAATTGCGAATTTCGAAAGTCTAATGCCGAGTTGTGTCGTAGAATTATGCATCCATAAATTTTACTGCACGTCACTATTGACAACAATGTATACAGCAATTAGCTCCTTCAACGTAGTTATGAATTAATAACGAAACTTGATGGGCCGACAAACGTCAAAACGGCCATCATAGCGTGCCGGTACCATAGTCAATTTAAATGTATATCGAGTCATGTTGACATTCAAAATATGTCAAGTACGAACGAGTACTAAACATTTTGTTGTAAAAGAAAATTAAATGTACTTGGATGACAAAAATCCATGATAGTGACCCGTTCAGCCCATGCAAGTTGTTTCGTTCTGTGATGTTTGAAATAAATATATTGTAAATGATAAATGTGTACAAGTTTATTTACAAAGAGCAACTCCTAGAGTCTTTTACTCATTCTTCTCAGGGGAATCTACCTTACGAATGAGGAGTAGAGTTTAATCAATTGTGACGAATTGAAACGTAATTTGGTTACCTACGAATAAAGATTATTTGGTGACATTCAATAGACTAAAAAACAACAATCATTAAAGCGACATCTCTAGTCAATTGCTGGAAGATGTAAAGGTAGCTGACTGAATGAAGAAATAGATTTCTCACAGATGGCGCTACGGCTAAAAAGTCGTTGAAAACCATATTGAGAACCAAGAGCTGACAGCAAGCATATAGAAAGATTCGTGAGGTTCGCTGGTTCGTTCCGTGGCTTAGTTGGCATAGCATCTGATACGGTTTGCTAGAAGACGTCGGTTCGTTCTGCGTGTTTGATCTTTTTATTAATAATTATAACGAACTGTTTTTCCCGATTTAAATCGCGTATATTTGTTTTTTCAAACAAACCGACGTTTTAGTTTATTCTAATTTCTATTATTAATTAATAATAAATTGAACTTAATAAAAATTCATTCAATAAAATAATTTGTTAAACTTAATGTAGCGTAAATTGGAATGTTTTCTTTGTAAAATTAAAAATAAGTTATTTAATTAATAACTATAGTGAAAAAATAGGGTGGTTTGCATCAATATTAGACATAACTGGTTGAAGACTGTATCACCTCAGTCAACCGTGACCACGGGACCTGTAAAGGGCCCGAAACGTCGGTTTGTTTGAAAAAACAAATATACGCGATTTAAATCCGGAAAAATAGTTTTATTTCCTATGTGTAACAATCGCGAAAACCTAAGAACTCGATATAACAAACTAGTGAAGTAATTTCACAAAAAAATTATTGAATATCGATTCAATACAAATTTAATTCAGTTATTAATTAAAAATAACTATGCATATTTTAAGGCATTTATTCTTGTAAATTACATTACATAGACAATTACGGGAGTTTGGGTGTAATTTGTGGTTGTCTATGTCGCGGGTGCCATGGACGTGTATCACATGAACACATGGTTTCCTTAGTACGGGGCTATATTACGTCTGTGCGTTATTTATTTATTCGTTTAAAAAAAAATTATTACAAATTACATTCGAACTCACGAGAGAAATAAATGTAGGCCATATAAATAT
Organism: Hyposmocoma kahamanoa; assembly: GCF_003589595.1. Lineage (NCBI taxonomy): Eukaryota > Metazoa > Arthropoda > Insecta > Lepidoptera > Cosmopterigidae > Hyposmocoma > Hyposmocoma kahamanoa. Next base: position 2,190,733 of record NW_020653766.1, read on the forward strand.
TTCTCCCGGCCCAGGAATCGAACCCGGGATCTCTGGGTGGCAGACCAGCATTCGGCCACCAAGGCAGTTAACATTTTTCATTTGAGGAAACTGCTATACTTAGGTAAAGTTGAATTTCAAGCTTATATATTGATCTAGATTAGTCGCTTTACTAGGGTCATCTAAACGTAGATGGTGCCACGTAAGTTATTTCTTTTATATCTATATACATATATGAGTATGAGAGATACACATGAAAAAGCAATATATAAAGCCGTTACTGGTGTAGTTTACTAAATAGGCATTTAAATAAAAGATTACCAATGCAGTGCCAAGTGGAGCAGAAGTTTTGTCAGAGCTACGAAACGAAGGTCAGTCGTCGTACAAATACTAAATGACACGAACTTAGATAAGTTATGATATTTAGTATTTGTTTCGTTAAAAGTTTAAAGCAGAAATGAAAATTTGTTGAAGAATGAAATTGATTCATTGAATAATAAATATTACATAACAAATGTATAATATAATAAATGTATGGCTCTTTCTTTCATGATGGAATTTTCGATGGCCCGAGAAATATCCTGTGAAATTTCTTCCTTAGATCACTTATCTTTATGTCTACACCTTTATTTACATCATTAAGTAACTTCTTCTAACTGTCTTCGTGGCTGTATGGTCACCATCCTGGACTGCCACGCAGCGATCCCGAATTCGATTCCCAGGCTGGGAGAAATATTTGTATGACCTACGTTTTTTTTTTTCAAATCAAATCAAATCATTTGTTTCTTTGTGAAACACAGGTTATAAAGCCTTATGGCATACAACGTTTTCTTAGTTTTAGTAATTCTCATGCAATAATTTGTAATAATATTATAATCATGCAGTCCAATTAATGCAACCTAATACTAATGAAACATAATAACAAAAGTAAAATAATCAATAACAAATTTAATAATATGAAATATAAATTTTATAAGAAATCTTCAATATTATAGAATGTCCTATCATTTAAATAATAATTTCTTAAATTCTGCACAATCGTTGCAATTCCTAATTTCAAGTGGAAGTTTGTTATATAGCTTCGTAGCCATTACTATTACACTCTTTTGAAGTAGAGCAGTTTTACATGATCTACTTTTCAGTTGATGAGAACGGCGGGCTCGTGTGACGAATTCAAATAAATGAAGATGACGCTTTACGAGAAGTGAAATTTCAAATATATGTAAGCATGGTAGAGTCAGTATTTTCAAATTTTTAAAATGTGGTTGACAGGTATCTGTTTTTTTCAAGCCTCATATAGCCCGAATACATCTCTTTTGGGCTTTGAATATGCGTTCAATGTGCGGTGCATTTCCCCAAAAAATGATTCCATACCTACGGTTGGTTACTACATAACCATGGTAGGCGGTCACTAGAGCGTTTAAATTTACTATTTTCGATTATTATTTTTCTCGTGTCTTTTGGGTGTAATTTACCTATGTGTGTGTCGATGACACTCATCATACAGGGTTTCAATGTGGTTTCACTAGTGCAGGGCTATGAGTGTCTGCGTGTGTGCTTGTGTCCGTTAATGATTGTCCACCTTTAAACTTTTTATCATTTTACGGCACCCCTCTACACGCAGTCGTTTCTGTCATGTGGTATCCATCTAGTGCAGAGTTCCAGAATGCTCAGATGCACATGCAATATCTCTTGCATCTGGCTTATTCCACTGCCTAATATACAGTACGAATTTGCTGACAAGTAATTTTTTAATCAGTTTTAATCAGTTGATGTACAGTACCAATATTAAATTCAGTAACCGCAGTCGCCGGCTGACCTTCACGTACATCGTCATGGAGATGATCACGTCCACATCTAAATTCACTCAACTACGAATACACGGAGCTACGACATAGGGCTTCATCACCAAATGCCAATTGAAGTCTCTGACAACTCTCTTGTTGGTTTAAGCCACGTCGAAAATCGGACAAAGTCATGAACCGAAAATCTTCACGACTGAAATTCATTGTAATAGCGACTTACAGTTTTGAAAACGACGCGACAATGAAAAAACAAATGACAGTCTCATAAAGTAAAAAGTTCTTTCAGTATGCCCCACGTACACTGTGTCCAAAAAGTAACGAAATGAAATAACTCTACAGACATTATTTATTAGGTTAGTCTCAACCTCAAACAGATTTAGAAAAGTCTCTTACACTTACTTACTAGACACAAATTACTTAGTTTCGTTATACGATCCTACATTGTATCTACAGTTAAAAAAAACCCTTTCCTCTTAAAGTTAATATTTAAACCTAACCCTCTTGATAGTTTAATCTAAAAAACTGTTCCTGCAAACTCTTAAGTCGTGGCGGAGAAAATTGCAATTTGCCGACGACATTAAAATGCGGGGAAATTTGTGAATATTGGATCGGAATTTATATAACGTGTGACCTCGCCTCTTGGGCCAATGTAACGCTGCCTAAGAACACGTAGACATGGCCTAAAAGGGAATTGGAAAAGAGTGAACGCGTGAGTAAATATTTGAATGATTGATCTTCTCGGAGAACAGGTTTTCCTTTTTTAAATACTAGCGGTAATTGCATTTTATTGCTGCTTTTATCATGTTATATAGTTTGTTTACTGTAGGTACAGACTATGGTGGCTGGAGTTATGCAAACAAATTTTTTTTTTGTTATGGGATCTTCATGCCCATATTTTTCTTCATTAATTTTTATTATAGTGTCCCTTCCTACCGACCTTTAGGGTATACGAGAAGGGCACTACAACTTGTGCGTGTACAAGAACCTTCTAAGATTAGGTTCTGACCCCAGATTAGCCAGTGTACAGGGTTATTACAGACCGTTGTCACTGACTTCATTCGGTTGTCAAGAGGCTAGTGCCTAGGGGGAGCCGCCACAGGTGCACGTACAGTATCCTCTCTGTTTCCAGATAGGTATCGAAGCTGTAGGCGCGCTCAAATCCCGTAGCGCATTGCACAGCTAACGGTTGCAACTTACGCTGCTGGAGGGATCGGAGAATGTCTAGCTCATCCTCTACTTGCTCTCCGAGCTAGTACCGGAGATATCGGTCGCAGTCTCTTGCGACAATGTCCGAAAATAGCTTCCAACCTCGCCTGCCCTCGTCTAGACCGCTATGCGCCGGTTACACACCACCGGAGCAGACGAACATCTCCCATCGCCCGTCTCTGCAGCTCGCCACAAACTCCGGCGAATCCATTCCCCTAGTCCGGGTCCACCGGAGAGGTCCGTGAAGACGCATCACTGGCGGAGGACTTGGCCCGGAAGCCCGCCGTACCCTGCTCTCACCGGCCAGCCCGTAGTTTCAGTCAGTGATGTCGACTTATTCTGAACTATAGTTACAAATATTAATTTAACTACCTTATTTATTACTACAGTTTCTTTAAAAATACACACTGTTAACGGAACACTTTGAGTGTTGTGTTTATTTGCAATGTTCCTAACTCTGCGTTTGGTGAGATTATCTTTTGATGTAGGCATGCGGCAAGTTAGCACTCCATAGAGGTCGCTTCGCGCCGGCGTACCGCGTTTTAAGCACGTAGGAATACCAGGCATCATACTGCATATGTTATATTTCTTTTTTATTTTACTGATGAAAATACAAAAAAAAAACTTATTTACTAATTACGAGCATCGCTCACACATTCCGGCTTTATCCGAGGTGTAGTTCATAATAAAATGGAGCAAAATTAACAGATAAACAGATTAGTGTCACAGAAAAAACAACTTAATTACATTAAGACAGGTACAAAAACATGCTAACTTTTTTTTATAATATCAAGTAATAATAACGCACACACTCAACATAGCCCCGCAATAGGGAAACCCTGTGTCGCGGGTGCCATGGACACACACATAGACAACCACAAATTACACCCAAACTCACGAGAGAAATAAATGTAGGTCATACAAATATTTATCGAACCTGGGACCTCTGCGTGGCAGTCCGGCATGGTAACCGTTCGGCCACGGAGGAAGTAAAAGTGACAGGACGAACGAGTCGTACGCCTGATGGTAAACTACACGCCTGTCCATAGCAGTTGCACTGCGCGTGACCCTGAGATATAAGTTGACAAGTCCCATGTGCCTAATATCACCAGCATCCTCACATTTCAAAACGGGAACGCAGTAATGCTAACATTACTTGCTTGGCGGCAGTAATAGGTAAGGGTGCTGGTGAAATTACAGGCACATGGGACTTGTCAACTTATGTCTCAGGGTGACGGGCGCAGCGGCAGTGCCCCTTAGGTCTTTGTGACTTAAAGCTCTGACAACGGACTCGTCACTTGATATTATAAAAAAACTACTGCTGCTTAAAACTCATGCCATAACAATTACGCAAATAATAAAATGAAGTTTACAACTTCAGTTTTTGAAAACTTAATGTATGACACTGACCACGGTAATTACATATAAATTCCTCACCCATTTAGTTCATTAACGCGGGTAATAAATATTTCCGATTCCTTTTTCAATAATAGTTATTGAGGCAGTATTAATTTCTTTTGGTGAATTATTTTTCTTAAGTACTACCTCCAGTCGAATAAAATTTATTCCCTTACTAATAAAGTTCATTTTGCGTTGAGGGGCAGGGGCAGTGGCTTTATTTTAGGATTTATTTTTTTACAAAAGGTATTAAAGCCATTTGATATATCTATATCGTATACTATACCTGTTCTATTTAGTTCTGTTGCTATAAAAAACAATCACTGGTATGTGTAAAGGAATTAAGTAAGTTTGTGTTTTTTCTATCGTGAAAATTTTTACCAATCGTATTTTGACACCGTATACTAATCACTGTATATTGAATTCAATCAGTCAATTTTTAACCGACTTCAAAAAAGGAGGAGGTTCTCAATTCGACTGTTTGTTTTTTTTTTGTATGTATGTTACGCGATAACTTCGGTATTTGTGAAACGATTTTCATGATTATTTTTTTGTTGGAAAGGGGGTACTTAGTGGTCCCATTTCATTTTGAAGACAATCATCCACCTCTAAGGGTGGATGTTCACGCATGAAGATTCATTTTTATAAATAGCGCCTAAATTTTCTTAAGGAGCAATTATTTTAATGATTGATTTTGCTTTTTCTCCAATTCAAGGCGTTTTTCTCTCAATATTCTTTGAGTAGTGAGAACCTTTTTATATTATCTCCAGTGTCAAGTCCTATATAGTGGCGAATTTAAGGATATTTCAAAAAACTTAGCAAATAGACGTAATGCCACGTACTTTTGAGGTCGGTTTTTTTAGTATTGTTAGATAGTAATTGATTCAACACTTTGACTGTTATGCGGGATCAACCAAAGCCATTTGAGGTTGTATAGACTCTTAGGGTCGTATTCTAGAACTCTATTCAATGCTCAAGTCAGGATTGCACTGGAAACACAAGCACTGGAAATACGACCCTAATGGCAGGGACTTGAGTATGATATCAAGTGCTTTAAACCATACTCAAATCCTGACTTGAGCATTGAGTAGAGTTCTAGAATACGACCCTTAATGTAGTGTGACGAGACTACTAGGGGTAATCTTTTACTATATTCTAGTTGCGAAACAAAAAAGTTAAGTACATGCCGGTTTCCACATTTACACGTCCAATTTCGCATTTAACGGTGTGAATACCTGTAGCGGCATGTACCTATGAGTTTTCCGGGAACTGTTTTCCGGCAAATACTGAGTTAGTGAAACTTTTGTTTTGGCCTTTAGTCAACACAAAGTATCTTTATACTTAGTATTTGTTTATATTTGTGTAAGTAATCTGTGGTTAAATTTAGTTTTTGTTTTACATTTATTTATGTGTCTTAAGTGTGAATATTTTGATTATGTTTTTAATATTATTTCTTCTGTTTTGTTTCTTTTCTCTTGTGTGGTGTCATTTGTGGTAGTCATATAAATGTATTTTCGTTCTTTTTTATTTAATTTGTAGTAATACTTCTCCGTAACGATTAGGGCAATTTCCGTGATGGAATGTGTATGTCAAAGAAGGTTCAAAATCCTTTGCAAACTTGCGCAGTCCCCAAATG
>NW_020653766.1:2211756-2328272 GCF_003589595.1 Hyposmocoma kahamanoa
TGAAATATCTTAATGCTCGAGAGTAGTATTCTGAAATATTTTTTTTTAAATTCGACATTTATTTCAGGTCACGTGACCCATATAATATATACCTTAAGGATTAACATACAACAATATATGAAAACACTATTTCTGACTAATGTACACGAATTGCACTTGTCGGCGACGTGTGATGCAATCTGGTGTCAGGTAACCGGCCGCGGAACCGCCGATATATGACACCCTTCGGCCAAAATTCTTCCTTCATGAAGGTCAACAAATGTTCGGTCGGTACTTACAACACAAACGAATTGAAATTCTCATTGTGGCGGGACTCCAACCGCTCGATCCTCAGGGTGTATTTGGCTTTATGTCTGATGTACTCCACTGTCTCCTCAGACTTCGCCCCTGGTACAGCAGCGTCGTCGGTATGGCCGGACGCAGCAGGAGTAGTTCGGTCCTGTCGATGCTGTGCCACACGGGTTACTGCTGGCGGGCTTCCTCTTCTTATCCACTAAATATTATTTAATATTTCACGATAATATGCTCGAGTAATAAAAATTGTCACCGTAATGAGGCGGAGAAAAGAAATCTGAAGATTACCCAGCATCTGTCCTTCGTATTTGCAATAGTATAGAAACATCTATGCCTGTAGTGGCCTGGACGTTTACTTAGGTTTATCAATGCAAATTGTTTTTTTTTGCTATATGGTTTTATGGACTGATAAGATCAAGAAACATAAGACAATATATTAAAATGAAATAATTTAGAGCAGTCTACACAAAAGGCTTTGGAAAATTAAAATACAAGCTTAAAACTTTGCATTACTATATGGTATCTAATTACTGCGATAGCTAACCCTTGTCGCAATTCAGCAAAAAGCAGTCTGTGGAAAACGCGGAAAAGCTCAGAGATGGTAACCCTGACGTTAGGGCGGGGCGAGGCGGCGCGGGTGGAGGGGCCATCGAGGGCGCGGGGTGGGGCAGCCAGCAGCCGCCCGCCAGTCGGTCGCGGGGCGCCGCGCAGCCCGCTCTCGCGAAATGCGCGCCCTCTAACGTATTATGTTCCTCCCCGAGCTACCGCGAGCCTGCATGGTGGACGACGTAGCGACCTACCTCCAAGCGCCCTCCTCGGGACAGGTGGCTACAATATATTAACAACAACCCATATGTAATTAACAATGATCATATTAACAGATGTTGTGGGCTAATGTCGCTTGCCGAGGCAACCGCCGCCCGGGTATTTTCGGTACGTTCCGATTTCGCCGTCCGATCGATGGACGCACGTGATTGTCTGATGTGGTAGGTTGGATAAAGCTTTTGCTCGAAGTGTCTTTAAAATAAAAGAAAGAAACCTTTATTCCGAATCCAAAAAACGCACGTGTTCCCGCGGCACTCTGCCAATGTGTAAATCGATAACGAAGTATGAATCATGAAAGTAGACCAAAATAAACAAAACGAATCTAGAGTCAAATTCAAAATTCGAACATAAACTTTTTAAATCCAATAACAACGATATGAATCAATAAACGACTAAAGTAAAAATTTGCAAATATCAAGAAAGTTCCATAAAAAAAAACAAACTCTAAAGTCCTGATAACCCTGAAAAGGAACAAATGTAAAAAATACCAAGAAAAATAAAGAAAGAAAAGTCGGTACATAAAAAGAAGATAGTACTGTCGTAAAAGCGTTCAAAACAATGCGTGTAAACAGATCGATAATGAGCCGTGATGAACATGCATAGTAAGCCTTCGAGGTCGGGATATCTGGGAAAAGATTGGGAAAAAGGAAACAAAGACAGTGAGCTAAATAAGATGGTGACTCTGTGGAAAAGCAATGGTGAAAGATTGCGTAAGGGTTTATACTCAATTACTATTTTGTTATTGAACGGCGTTTGAAACAGGAAGTTCTGTGACGGAGGAAATGATCAAACATGTATGAAAATAAGATATTCCTCAAACGCGTGAATGATTTAAAGAATGAACAAAACGTAACGATCTAAAATAAACCACGCAGTAATTTTATAAAGTTCCAATTGTGTAAAAAAAAGGTTGAGTTAAAAAAAAAGAAATGTTGATTATGAAATGTAATTGCTTTTATTGAATATTATTATGTTTTCTGCCATGATTTTTTTTTGTGAAATTACTCTTACGGAGTATAAGTCAATGTTAAACCTCCTCAAGTTTTTATAGTTAATGTTGATTCATTCATACACAACGCGTAGATTTTAAAAATAAATATCATTATAACAGAGCAGTCGAAAACATTTTACAGATGCCGAAATTTATTTATTTGTGAATGGAATTGTATTAATGGATTTTCTAGACACGTTATTGTTGTGACGAATTATGTTAACATTAAAAAAACATTGACATATTTATTGTTATACATTTATTTGTTTAATGTAACTTGTTTTCATTAGAGATATAGCATAAATGATTGCAGCAAAAATTTTAAGCAATCAATTTAATCATGTTGTGATTGAGCCAATTAAAAATTCGCCAGGCAGACTAAAAATCGACTAGTTTGAATACGTTTTACATAAGACGTGCTTGACAGAAGCAGAAAAATAATTACTCAGAAATAGCAAATAAATAACGCATAAAGCAATGACAAATGTAATAGATGAATATAGTGACATTTAAAAATAAATTTATAAAAATTGTCAACCAAAAGTAAAAGACGTTTTCAAACATTGTAAACAATCACGTGTATTAACTCGTCTAAAAATAAAGAAATTACGTTAAATTCTAAATTTCGAATGTATTAATTTGAATATTTGAACAAAACTACTAAATCCTTGCAGAGCAATGCTGCAAGTTATGGATATAAACCCAAAAAACCATGCAGATTTATTGTAAGCCTCCGGCTAGATGGTAAATCGATATGGTGGAAGATGTGTAAGCTAACTGCAGTGCTGCGGCATAGAGTCGCATAACGCCCATATCTGCAGTTCAGTCGGACTTTACGTTTCTACTTTTTACATAGTGCGTCCTTTCTTTTACTCGATTTTGGGCTTAGATCATTTTAATCTGTATGATTTGTTTGAAACTAGAAATGTTGTAACGAAAAAGATTTGATGTGTCTAAGAAATATTTGAAACTTATCGTTCTAAAATTGAAATTGATAGCGTATATCATAAAGTTCATAGACTTTTTTTAAAGAAATTCTTTTTTTAAACTCAAAGAACATTAATATTACAACATACGAAAGATTGGTAGTTTTTCGAAAAATAATAGCAAAGCTATAAGAGTAACGCTATGTTAACAGTGAGAGCTGTAATACAATTAGAAATATAACTCACCTATACTTACCGAAAGATAAATATAATTTGTCATTTAATAATATTATTAGGCTCACACCAAAAGAACCTAAATCTGAAATAGAATTTAAAATAAAAAACAACATTTCAAATAGAAAAACAACATTTGAAATAAAAAAGCAACAACAACAAAATGAATTTCAAAAGAAGCCAACCTCTACGAAAGCATTTGTGCCTGTACATTTATGCTCCGTATGGGCTTAGTCAGCACTTGAGATCGGCAGAGCAGAACGGAGGTCTATGCCAGCGGTTCGGGGCAATTTACTTCTGTTTCAAGATTTGGGAAAATCTATTTTTGAAGATAGCATCTTATCTTTTATGCCACGATGGGACTAAATAGACAGAAACGAGATTTGAAATCGACATTTAAATTTTGAATATGTTCGGTTTTATTTTTTAGAAAAGTGCCTCTACTAATGAGATGGCGTGACAGTTCTCGCGCGTAAATATGTTATATACGTAATGTTGTTTTTTCTAGTGACCGCTAGGGGTGATGTATAATTTGCAATACAAAATTGTGAAGTAATTTGCGCGGTCGAAGTAATCTCGTGGTAGATGCAAAGGACAAACCATGACAATTTGTAATTATTTCAAAAATATTCTTAGACCGTGTAATATAAAATAAAAGTCTAAAAAGGTAATACATAAAAAAACAAATATGATGAAAAATAAATTTATTATCGGTGGACACTTTAAATAAAGATCTTCACGACATCGCGTCAAACCTGATGAAAGATAAGTGACTGTCTAAAGATAAATTCAAAATGCGTGGCAACCGCCAGCGTAATTTCAAATGCCGCAATTTAAAGGATACATTTAACTAAATATTTTACGCAAAGATACTTATAATTAGAGACAAAAATACATTGAAACATTCTGGATTTTAAACAACGTAATTTACAGAAAAAAAGAAGTGTTGTCATTAAAAAAATGTCCAAAAATACCCGGCCGGCAGTCGCCGTGCGGACCGCGCATCGGTGTGAAAAATTCGATGTTTTCTATCCCCCTCTATCTCGTTGTTTGTGTATATTTCTATCACTTTCTTGCCACTATCGGTGTTTGGATGTTTTCACTAACTGTTAATGTTGATAACCCTACCCTTTATTATAGTTTAATTTGGGTCCACATAGTTAAATGTCAAAATTGCATTTTGTAATTGCGATTTGTGACGTCTGTAATAAGTAAATTCAATTTTCGATTTAATGTAAAAAAAAATATTTAAAATTAGAACTTTTTATTGCTACATGTTGGCCAACCTAACCATGTGGTCCTTATGATTAACCTTATTAATGTTTAAAGTGAAACGTTACAATCTAATAAGTGATAAATACATTATTAATAGAATAATTTGTAACCGTTATTTTGTTATTTAAATATTAAATGTTGTAACGTTTCACAAAACATTCAATTTTATTTTTTAAATCTCAATGTCTATTATTTACTGGCTAGAAAAACTTTTGCCGCTCATAAATTTAAAATAAGAATGGCTCTTTTTTTCTAATAAAAAAAGGATTTGCGTGTTTTCACGTGCAAAGTCTCTTGCTTAATATAAAGAAACATGAAGTAATTTTCTGGCCAGTACAAAAAATACCGTAAATGTGCATGAATCCCGAATGCACCCTACCAGGAATGTTCTGCACGTTCCCCAGTGTTACTATTTTTTTACTTATTTTTTTAAATTTCCACTACGAAGTCAAAGGAAATTCCATTAGCGGATTAGTTACATATTGGGTGGTAATTTTCATTTCAACTGCAAGGTGGAGTTTACATTTTTGACTGGGATTTTACTACGTTGAATTTCTATCTATAGAGTGGTATTTATACTTGTAAAATTCACTTGTGATATAATTCTCTTTTTATTTCGATTAAACGTTCTGGCTTATAGTTCTGAATATGTCCATGGTATATTTTGTGCGACAGTAAAAAAAATAATTAACTATCAGGTTAGTTGTGGTTAATAATAACTAAAAACAATCATATTATTTAAATGATGTCACTAATTACAGGTTTCTTACCACGCTATGAGTTCTTTTTATGATATTTACGGTTACACGCACCATGATCCCTGGTTGACACTCACGGGTGACCTCGTGACTATGGCCCGTTCTAAAATATTATAAAAAAACCTCATACCGTGGTAAGAAACCTGTAATTAGTCATAATCATTTAGTGAATAACCACGAAAGCTAGCTAGCTAGCTAATTGTTAATATAATCTGCAATTTAATTTATTTGAATGGGATTCCTTTTTTAACCCGCCATACATGGACACTACTACATGTTTCCAAAGGAACGGCTACAACATGTGCATAAAAAATTGCTTGTGACAAATTATTTTTATAATGTAAGTACATTTAAATTTTGAAGCCTGCGACCGTTTATATATTTACTATTTTGACGTGCGATCCTTTTTGTTAACCTTCTTCAAAAAAAAAGGAGGAGGTGAGAACTTCGAACATATTTTTTTTGTACGCATGTTACGTGATAACGCGGCATCTGTGAACCGATTTTGATGATTCTTTTTTTGTTGGAAAGAGGGTACCTCAGTTTTGGTCCGATTGAAACTTGAAAAAAAGATTCCACCTCTAAGGTCGGCAAACTAGGGAATGAATCCGGTTTCGCGCACATTCCGGTAACCGATTTTAGTAAAACTTGGCGACCACGAACTTTTGAACTCTATTTTTTTTAATAAAAAAATAATTATATAATGTAATATGACTTTAACAACAAATGCGAACATTGTATACTTTGCTACTGATATTTGTATGCCATTACTGGCGCAACACACTGAACTATATGAGTGTATGAATAAACTTAAATAGGTAAACTGTATTAGCCGTGTATGCTAGCAAATAAACATATCTCATCTCTCTCTATCTCTAAAAATAACGCTTTTGCGCATGTTGAGAATTAAATTGACAATAAAAAGTTTTATTAGTACTTATTTTTAATAAGGACTTTAGTTTCCGAATTCCTTTTACTTTTAAATTTCCGAGTGACTCAATGTTTATAATTAACTTTTAAAATATAGTAAAGATTTAGTTGTATCATTGACAACGCTGAACGCAGTATTTCATGTCATAAGACTTTAACACTATTGGAATTGAACTTCTAAAAGTTTCTTCATTTCATTCTCTGATTTTTATGAATTTGTAATAGTTCGTTAAGGAGTATATTTGTAAAAAAATATATAATTCGTTTATTCGTTAGAAGTAAGCGATTCCACTATGGCAGGAATATTATGGATTTCATACAGAGATATATCTTTTTAGCAGCAGAGGAGCTCCCGTCCGTCCAGGGAAGTACTGCTACTAATAAGGTTGCTGAAATTGGTTGGTGAAATTACTGGCACATGGGACTTTCAACTTATGTCCCAGGGTGATGGGCGTAGAGACAGTACACAGATTTTTGCGATTTAAAGCTCTAAATGGCACTGCAACTGTTATGGACAGGCGTATCGCAAACCATCAGGCGATTTGTTGGTCTCATCACTTAGTAACATAAAAACAAAAGTGCGCCCTAACCCAATCTACCCTCAAGTTTCTCTTCACGTTCAATCTTGAAATTTGTGTCGGAATCCACCCCTTTCTATTGATGTACATAATTGATGACCTCCATGGTCGAGTGCTTGCCCGCTGGTTTTCATGGTGTCACCGTAGTAGTTAGTAGCAGTAGAGCTCCTTGTGAAAGTGAAAGAGGTCGTCCAGGGCAATACTGCCGCCTTACCTATGTAATGTTCACATTGCGTTTCGGTTTTGAAGGGTATAGGTGCTGGTGAAACTATAGGCACTTGGGACTTATCAACTTTTGTCTCTGGGTGTTGGGCGCTGCGGCTGTACCCCTCAGATTTTTGTGATTAAAAACTGAGTAGCACTGCAACTGTTAGGGACAGGCGTGTCGCTTACTACCAGGCACACGACTTGTTCGGCCCGTCACTCAGTAGTATATAAATAAAAACCTAATGGGGTCCTAGGTTCGATTTCCGGCCGGGTAAATGTAGAAAAAAACTAACGTTTCTGTAGTCTCGGGTCTAGGTGCTTGTGGTACCGTCGTTGTTTCCGATTTCCATAACACAAATGCTTTAGTTACTTACTTTGGGAGCAGAGTAACTTATGTGATAGAGTCTAGTATTTATTTGTTAAATTACACGATACAAAACTGCCGTGTCAAACCGATACACTGTAAAGTCACTTACAGTGTTTTTCTCTAGGCCTAATCTATACACTGACATTTCAACTTTGGAGGTATACTGATAAAACTTTATGCCTTTAAAAACCAAGATCTGTTTAGCTCAATCTCTAATTTTACCCTTCTTAAATTATGCAGATTCGTGCTATTTAGATGGCTAAATAAGTTTGAAAGGTTGCAAAATCTATGTATAAGGTTCATATTTGGCCTTCGTAAATATAATCGAATCTCGCACTATCGCAATCAGCTTAAATCGCTTCCCATTCGTTTCCGCAGGAATTTGCGTATCGTCTCTCTTCTTTACAACATTCTACATTATCCTTTGTCTCCCAGGTGTCTGAAAGAGCGTTTCAATTTCTCAGGACCCAGGATAAGCCTTGTCGCTCTCTCGTTAAGTCCCAGTTATGTTTTCCATCATTCAATTCCGGTTTTTATTCTCATTCTTTTATTGTTCATGCGGTCAGACTTTATAACGCACTTCTCATTACTGTACATGACAGTAAATCGTTAGCTATCTTTAAAATGCGAGTCAAGTAGCACTATTTATCCTCTGTACCATCCATTTTATAGATATTATAATATGAAATATTTATTTATCTAAGTATTTATAGAGTCTGTAGTAATTTAATATTTTTGCTGTTTTTTTATTATTTATTTTATTACATTATTTAATTTTGTTTTGTTGTGCACTTAAGCCCGTTATAATAATTATTGTGCCCAGTATTTTGGTCTGCAAGAAGAAATTTCTTGCAGAAATTAGCAGCACCTTTTCTTTGTGTTTTCCGTTTTACGTGTAAATCATGCCTGTGAACTAAGATGTCAAGCGGATGAAGGTGACGTATAATTAGCAAGTAGGGAGATAGGAATCATGTAGACAAGGGAAAGAAAATCCCCAATCTCATAAAGTCTTCATTTGATACTCCACGAACTTACGTGCATTGTAAAATTATCGAGACTGTACCTCTTCTATCTATATCCTTTTTTCCATTAAAACATAGTTTTTACTTAAATTGAAAATTTAAAAAAACTATTGCGAGTGTTGGGATCAAACATTTAAGTAATCAAAATTGTTAGCTTTTAAATACCTGTAAATAATTTATGTTTACACATTGGTACCGCTATAATAAAAAAATTTGAACTAAACCAAACCCGCGTTTATAAATACAGAGTTTCTACATATCGATAATTTGACTACAACACGCGGACCCAGTACCAAGTGTAATACGGCACTAGTGCAAGCAATTCATTGCGCGTCATTCGAATTGTTCTTTAGACGGCGGCAATGGCTAGCAACCAATGTATATTGTTATTACCAAGTTGCAAGAAAATAGTTTTGTTTCGAAATTATAATATTTAAAATATTAGAAAATACAGAGTTTTAGCACTTACCGATGGAAGAAAATCACTCCCGGAGTATTTTTTAAACTTTGGCTTCTTACGCTACATGATATAATGGCACAACTCGGCCGGCATATTTCTATTTTTTTTTCACAAAATAATCATGTATCACATTTGAACAACGACTGACGCGCTGTTGACACTCATATGCCCGTCTGGTGATAAGCTAGGTAACGCGGACCCCGCCCACTAACCAGTCTATTACTAGTATTTATGTCATGTGGTCTGTGGAAACAACTTACTTTCCAAAGTAAAATTATAAAGGATGTATAGATTTATTTAATATTTAATGTACAACGTAAGTTAAATGTATCTTTTTATGTTATTAACCTCAAAAATTACAAAAATCCTTTACGCAGCTTTTTAAAATGCTGTTTTTAACCGATTTCAAAAAAAGGAGGAGGTTCGTTTCCCGACCGAACCGACTTTGATAATTTTTTCTTGTTGGAAAAAGAAATTTGAAGAAAAGATTCCACCGCTAAAGATGGCAAACTAGGGGATGAATGGCTTCCGAGGTCGGTTTTTTACTACTCTGTACTGTTTTTTGTTAAATGTTCTATATATTTAACATTACAGTGCTTTGGTTCGACACGGTAGAAAATTTCATAATCATGTCATTAACCCTCATGGAGAACGGTATAAGTGGAGTTACGTCAAAAATGTTTATTGCTCCATTCCACAGAACACTGTTACCCAC
The DNA here is from genome assembly GCF_003589595.1 of Hyposmocoma kahamanoa. Classification (NCBI taxonomy): domain Eukaryota; kingdom Metazoa; phylum Arthropoda; class Insecta; order Lepidoptera; family Cosmopterigidae; genus Hyposmocoma; species Hyposmocoma kahamanoa. The sequence goes on from NW_020653766.1 coordinate 2,221,339, forward strand.
ATCCTCTTCAATTCTTGTAACTATCGACAATATTAGTCGATAGAGTTACACGATGCCATTCTTCCATGAGAGGTGCGATTTGTCTTTCATTATTTCTAATTGATGTCAACAAACTACAAACAATACTGCAAATAACAAAGTTCCAATGCATGTAGCGGCATAAACTGAATTTATTCTAAATAAATTCATTTGATAAAATCGCAGAGCGAATTGCTAGTCGCAAGTCGGAACTCTCGAATGTGGACGACGCCTAATGAACTCGTTAGTTTAAGGGTTTTCGTCTGTTCCGTTCATTCATTTTGGGGAAGCGTTTCTGGAAACTTCCAGTTTGAAAAAGCATAAGTTAATTTTTTAAATGTGCTATATTGTTAATACTGTATCAATTCAAAATGTGTATTTTTTCACAATCGATGAAAAACGAATTGCTCACTTCCCGTGAAAGGTTATTTAAATTTATGTATTATAATATATATAATATAAATTTATATATTGTTCATAACAGACATCGAAACAATTGTCTGCTTGCCAAACATATGTAAAAATAAAAGGGATAAAATAATTTTATTGAATGACACGACAGACTCCTATGATATTCAATGATTTTTTGTGAAATTGCTTCATTAGTATGTTATAATTATTAATAACAAAGATCAAACACTTAGAAATGTTCCGTGGCTTAGTTCGCATAGCGTCTGCAAGAACGATGAAAAGCACGGTTTGCAAGAAGGCGTCGTTTCGATCGAAGGATTTTTTCTAAGTGTTCGATCTTTCTTATTAATAATTAAAACAAACCAGGGAAAAATAATTTCATATTATCGAGTAAAAACTGTTTTGCCCAGAACTAGCTCACATAAAGTATGCCTCGTTTTGAATGAAATAGATATCCAATAGTTGTTTCTTACAATGTTTTAACGATAATTTTATTGACATGCAGTGAATCAAATAGTTAGGCGGGGTAAGAGGAACATAGTTATTTTGAGTCAAATGTTTTAATAAGAATTTTGGAGTACACTAAACTTGCCTTTGACGACCTCCATGGTCTAGTGGCTTGGCTTGCCGGGTTTCATGGTGTCGTCATCTTTAAGGTCTCGGGTTCGATCACGGATATAGAAAAAACTAACTTTTCTATATTGTCTCTGGTCTGGGCCTGTACTCTCGCTCGCATTGTGCGAATGAGAGTACACATGATGCGAATGAAGAAGCTTCAGACTTCGTTTAGTTTACTTTTTAGTTTATTTCTCTCGACATTACAAATTTCATATAAATACAATTACATGTTATTTTATACTACTCTTCGAAAAGTGAGCGTCAGTTTGGAAAAAATGAAGAAATAATTATATAATAGTAAGTCACAAGTACACAATTCTGTACATAAACAAACCAACATAATTAATGAAACTAAATAAATAATTGAATTTAACAAACAATGTCAAGCGCATGCAGGAAAATGTCAATATGGATTTTTAATAACTAATAAATGAAAATAAAATTATAATAAATACGGTGAATGTCAAAATTCATTAATAATTATAATAATTTAATTGTTTATTAAGTACTTTAAGTGTACTCTGTTACTGAGTAAACGGACTTTTCCAATAAAAGGCTCAGTCTGCACCTAAACGTTTCCTCGCAACATTATTTTTTTATTTCGACAGGTAGGTGCTCGTAGTAGGTCGGTCCAATAACCATTGTCATTGGTTGAGTAATTACTTATTTGAGAGCATTGACTTACAATTATATGGAAGTCGGGTCCGCGCTAAAAAGAGTCCGAACTTATAGGGCGTTAAAATCGTATACAGAGCGTCATTCACGCTTTAGTCTTCGTTTGTTCGACTGACAGCGAAGCAAGCAAAATTAGACGGTACTGCAATGACATTACAATTTAAATTCAACGTTTTAGCTTTTTCATAATGCTTAGTTGGTATAGCGTCTGGCACGGTATGCTAGAAGACGTCGGTTCGAATCCGACCGGATCGAAGGAATTTTTTCTGAGTGTTCGATCTTTGTATTAATAATTATAACAAATTCTTTTTTGTTTGAAAGGGTGCACTCTCTAAGGGATCCATGGTGATCGAGGAAAATCCTAATACTTTTAGGGCATGTCAGTGTGCTTGCCGATTTCTCCGTCAATTGTGAACCGATTTTGGAAATTCTTTTTTGTTTGAAAGGGTACACACTTGAAGTGGTCCCTGCCGACAATGCCGTTCCGGGTTCGTTTGTGCTATCACAAAGTAATAAATTGTTTTCCGTAAATTAAAGTCGTCTTTTCACTTGATGAAATCACCGTGATCATGACAACCAGAAAAAAAATGTACAAGGGAGTCACAGTCCCATTGTCACCAAGAAGTCAGAATCTGAAAAAAGCCGATAAACACTTTATTTAGTTGGTTAGGTCGGTTTTTTTTTCAGTGAAAGTAATATATACTACGTATTGTCAAGATTTCACGAAATTGACCAATTTGTTTTGTAGATTTACAACTTGTATCATCCAAAAATATCGTTATTTTATGAGAAACCATGGTCTGAGGTCGGACACGTTAGTGTCATTTGGGTGTAGGAGCTTTATTAACCGAATGATTATCACTAGTATCAGGTTTCTTACCACGGTATGACTTCTTTTTATTTTCCCGATATTTCGGAACGGTTGCACGCTCCATAGTCACGGGTTGACTGGGAAGAAACCTGATACTAGTGATAATCATTTAGTGAATAACCACGAAAGTCTTAAAATCTTTATTAACCGACTTCAAAAATGAACGAGGTTCTCAATTTGACTGTATTTTTTTGCATGTGTCCGCGATTACGCGAATTTGTGAACCGATTTTGATGAAAAAACCACCGTAGTGGTTCCGTTTGAATTTGAACAAAATATTTCAGCTTTAAAGGAGGCAAATTACAGGATGAATCCGGTTTCGCGCACTCTCCGTTAACCGATTTCAATGAAATTACCAAGTTAAAACTACCAAATAGATGTAATTCCAATAAAAAAACCGATTAGCAAACTTTTCAGCTCGGTTTTTTTTTAATATTATAATTTTATGATATCAAGCGACTGGGCAAACAAATCGTGCGCCTGGTGATAAGCGACAGGTCTACCCATAACAGTTGCAGTGCCACTCAGGGCCTTTAATCGCAAAGATCTGAAGGTCACTGCCACTACGCCCGTCACCCTTCAAAACCCGAACGCATAATAACGTTACTGCTTGGCGGCCGAAATAGGTAAGGTGGCATTACTTCTCTGGACGTACTCTATAATAAGGAGGCTCTATTGCCACTAAACTGAAAATTATTATTAATATTATACATCCAGGAGTCCTATAAGTATGTTTAGTCGATTGCTCTGTTTATGACAGCAGGCTAGTTAAAACTTTATACGTAATAATAATAACCGAAGGTCAAAACAACCCTAAAAATTCAACGCAACGTTCATAAATGAAGCACGCAGTACTATCTTACGACAACGGAGATGTAGTAGAAAAATAACAATAAAAACATGGCGGAAAAGACGATAAATAAGAGGGGCGAAGTGGACGACAATTTATATGGAGAGACGAAACATAATTGCAGTTAGGCGGTTTATATTGCCTATGGCTGTATTGCAGACGGGGCGTAGACAAGAAATGCAGTATAACGACTTCTTTAAATATGCTGAAAATGAGTCCATTGGCTAAATTATAGAGTTTCATTAAGAGCAGTTTTCTCTTGAAGGGTATTAAAAAGGGGAAGGGGAATTTTTAGAGAACAGAAGACGCTTAATTGCAATGAAATTACACTGCATATTGATTTATAATGAACTGCACAATTGCGGGACACAGTGATCCCTCCCCTCGCATCGTCATTGAGGATAATTCTAATTAGTGATTGGATTAAGCATTGACTTACAATTATATGGACGTCGGGTCCGCGCTAAAAAGTGTCCGCACTTGTAAGGCGCTAAAATCGTATACAGAGCGCGACACTCCGCTTTAGTCTTCATTTGTTCTACTGACAGCGCGATACTGCGATGACATTACAATTTAAATTTCGAATAGGTTGACTTGGGACATTTTTTTCGTGGTTTTTGTATTAGACCCGTCGTCCATTTATTTGTAAGTCCATGGGATTAAGGGTAATTTTCAGGTAAGTTTTTTGTACTCAATTTTGGTGACAATTTCTTTTTATTTCAATATTTACAGTATATCATCATGAAGTATTATTTAATATTCGAGTGTGGTAACCTGAAATATTCTTTAATATTTCACGCTGATATATTCGAGTAATTAAATAATAAAAATGGTCACCAAAATTGAGTACAAAAAACTTACCTGAAAATTACTGAGTTATTGTAGTATGATGATACTATTGTTTTTGTAATAGTTTCCGTTTTTTATATACAAAGCTTTTTTTATAGACTTTTAAAATCGTTGATTGTATAATACCGTCTACTCTTTTGAATAGCGTTATGTGTTATTGTGCTTGTGCACGAAGGGGCGTAACTTACGTACATTTTCAAAGGAAAAAAGTTTATTTACTTTGTTGAATATAAGTTATAGAAACTTTATTCGCTTCCGGGATAACTTATTTGCTAAAATCAACTTACGTTTTATTTATTATATTAAACCATTTAAAAGTAACAAATATATATAACAAAATAATAATTATTATTGATAGAACTACTTTAATACGAGTAACATACACTTCATTGCCTAAACAAAATTCCCTAATGCTAGTTATGACAGTTGGGATAGCGATGAAATGTCATTTATTAGATAGCACATACAAAACTATACTGTAACTAAACGGAGGTATTGCTTTTTCAAATTTAAACGTGTTTTCATAAATTTTTTAAACGCCATTTTTTTTTACTTCATTGGTACGTATAGAGTGTTATACATTGGAATTAGGTCACTTTGTTCAAAGGAAAAATGTTATATACATAGTTCAATTCAGATTCTTTTGTTCCGTATAGTGATGTAGATAATTCGTTTTAGTTGAAATTGTAAGTTGCGTCTATTAGTGCTGTAAGGGGAAATATACTCCTGTTATATATCGTAGAACAGCATTAAGGGCTTAATGCGCAAGATAAGCTAGCAGAGTCTCGGTGCATCATATTGGAGCTTTAAGTACTGCCATCATCAACCAGGCAAGAGGGATTGTGTGTGCATAGGGGGTAAAGATTTATTTTTATTTTTATTTTAGTAATCAAATTGCAGTTGAAATTATCGAATTAAAATAAAATGTTATCAATTATTCGTAAGAATGATTCACCTGGAAAAATAAATAAGAAACTGGGAATTATTTGTTAATGTTTATTTACATTTATCATTTAGAAGCGGTAGAGTTGTTTGTGAAAGAGTTCGTCTAGGGAAATTCTGCCACTTATTTCTGCTACGTTTCGGTTTTTCGGTGCTAGTGACATTGCGGGAACATGGGACTTTTCAACTTATGTCTCAGGATGATGGGCGCGGTGGCAATGCCCCTCAGATCTTTGCGATTTATAGCTCCGAGTGGCTCTGTAATTGTTCATCATCAGGCACATGACTTACTCGTCCCTATACTTGGTATTATAAAAAACAGAAAATAATTCGTTTTATTTATCCAAATACCGTCGGTAGAAACAATCTTAAAAACAGGTAGCTATGAAGGATTTTACAATTACGTAGAACCTGTATAAAACATTTTGTATAAAGTTTTTGTTACACCATAGCTGTTAAACCTCGCGTAAACGGCAAATTTTGAATATCAACGGGAATCTTATTATAAGTGTATGCGTTAAATTAATTTGTGACTTCGTGAAGACGACTAACATGACCCTTGCATATTATTATGTCTATTACATTGACTTACAATTATATGGACGTCGGGTCCGCGCTAAAAAGTGTCCGAACTTATAGGGCGTTAAAATCGTATACAGAGCGTCATTCACGCTTTAGTCTTCGTTTGTTCGACTGACAGCGAAGCAAGCAAAATTAGACAGTACTGCGATGACATTACAATTTAAATTCAACGTTTTAGCTTTTTCATATTCCTTTACATGTCACTATGTTTAAATAGGTTGACTTGGGACATTTTTTTCGTGGTTTTTGTATTAGACCCGTCGTCCATATAATTGTAAGTCAATGTCTATTACTATTTTTTATGGTAAAATTAGCATTATACATTATAAGATTTTTAGTAAATGTATTTTTTCAACTTTTGTATTTTCTTTTGTTATAAAACATAACCTTATAACGCGTATATTTGTTTTTTTCAAACAAACCAACGTTTCGGGACTTCTACAGGTTCCATGGTGACCACGAGTGCATATACGCGAATAAAATCCTGCAAAATAGTTCAATTTACTATGTGTAACAATCGCGAAAACCTAAGAACTCGATATAATTTTCTAATATAAGTGTAACTTATGTATAGAAATTGTCCATAGTCAAATATCTTTTAACATCACTTAAGAAAAGAACACTTCGTTCATGTGTTCCTATGAACTATTCTTATTAATACTGCCACTTATATTTATTTTATTCACTATAATTAACTACACTACATTTGTATTGTATAGTAGATTATAGCCTTTATATTCACGTTATGTGTCTATATCTACGGGTTCTATACCTAAATGGCGATGCAGATCCTCATTTCGTATATACCAAGGTATATATTTCATAAATGTGTTGCGACGGCAGTATAATGTGGTTTAATTCCTTTAAAGTTATCTCTGGTATCCGGAGTCGCATACACTAGTATCCGGTTTGTAAATTGTCCTGGATGACAGAGATTCTATTAATGTTAGTAGCTTTAAATAGACACATAACACATAAATAAAGCAGGTCTTATCTCCGATACGCGACAACAAAAGTAAATTCGATATACTGTTATAATTTTTCTGTGGCATGACTGTAGAAGTTGCTTTGAAACTGCTATATGCGCTGTTTGGAGAACTTAATTGTATTTAGTATTTGAATGTATGTAGTAGTAAATCTGTTATGAAAGATTAAACTTGCTTTTAGAATTGGGTTCGTGGTGTATATAAGGGGTTCATCGAGTACATAATGGTAGGGGGTTAGGGAAAAGAGCTTTGTACAGAAAACTAAATCGTCTTAGACGCAGGATTTTCCTCAGCTTTCAAAAGTGAGCACTTTCCACTAATGGTCGTATAAACGACTCCAAAAAAAGGAGCAGGTAGTCAATACGGCCGTATTTTTTTGCCCGGCACTAGCCCGTAGAGCTAGTAGAGGGTAAGCTAGATATCCTCCGGTCTCTCCAGCTCCTTAGGTTACTAGGAACTGTAGAGACGTTATTTGACGTCGGGAAGTAAGCGTGTCTTACAGCTCCGCCATCGATGAGAAGATTTATATTAGTGGATTTAGAGTTGATAGCTTAGCGGTGGCAACCGCTGGTTGTGCATTGCGCAACGTGACTACAGCCTTTCCTACCTGGAAAATAGGGAGCGTGCTGCACTCGGGGCGGTTCATCCGAGGCAATAGCCTCTTGAGACCCGGATGAAGTTACTGACAACGGTTTTTTTTTTACAATACGTTACGAGACGAACAAGCGCCTGGTATCCATAACAGTTGCAGTGCCACTCAGAGCTTTAAATCGTAAAAATCTTAGGGACATGTGCCTGTAATGTCACCAGCACACTTACCCTTCTAAACCGGAATGCAGTCACATTACTGCTTGGCGCAGAAATAGGCAAGGTGGCAGAACTTCCCTGGACGAACTCTTTCACAGGGAGATCTGAATTTAGAGGGTTCCTGTGCACGGGTTATAGTGGTCCTGTTAACAGGTTATAGTGCCCTACTCGTATACCCTAAGGGTCGGTAGAGAGGGTACACTATAACCAAAACTAATGTAGAAAGATATGGGGCTGTATTTTTTTTGTGTGTACGTTAAGCGAATTCTCCGTCATTTGTGAACTGATTTCGATAATTCTTTTCTTATTAGAAAGGGGGTACTTCAGTAGTGGTCCTATTCAAATTTGAAGAAAACATTCCACCTCTAAGGGTGACAAACTAGGGGATAAAACCGGTTTATTAGATTTCACCCAATTTCGGTTAAGGAATTTCAGTAAAACTTGGAAAAAATTAAGAGGATAATTAAATTGATATTCAATTAATTTTTGTGAAATTACTCCGATAGTTTGTTATAATTATTAATACAAAGTTACCTAACTGGGTGACGAAAAACTTTCATAGATTTTTCATAGATATATCATCATTTCCTAGATATAGCGCTACGGCTAAAAAGTCGTTGAAAACCAAATACAAAGATCCGTCAAACAAGCACATGGAAAAAATCATGGTGAACGTTGGTTCGATCCGTGGTTTAGTTGGCATAGCATCTGCCACGGTTTGCTAGAAGACGTCGGACTTTGTATTAATAATTGAAATGAGAGGATATTAGTAGCAGTAGAAGTAGAGTAGTTTCCTTTGTGAAAATGTTCGTACAGGGAAGTACTGTAATTGAGAATCTCATCCTTTTTCGAAGTTGGTTAAAAATAGTTTCATTTCCAATTATATACCTTAATAACCTTCTTAACGTTACGCACTAAATTTAGAAGCCACAATGGCACATATCTTGAGAAATTAAAAAGATAAAATTCCAATCAATAATTACACGAAAATACGGTTGTGTACAGACAGACAACGCCACCACCAATAAAAATTTAATTACTACACGCACAAATTCCACAGGCAAAGAAACAATTTTATGTGTTAAATTTATTATATTTGCGAAACTAAATTACCACGTTGAAGGTTTCGAATGTCTGACATTACACCTTGAACAATTAAGCCTGAAGGGGTGGAAAAGCTCCTCTAAAAACACAGGTGATTAGAATTAAAAATTGCGAGTCACTGTTAAGCTCGAAACACACTGACAGCGGGTGCGGTTCGGATGTACAGCGCACAGTGGGCCCAAATTGATAATTCTTGGACATAGGAATAACTTGTGGAGTATCGAGCTAATTTTTTTTAATATGATAGATAATATAACAGTATTAACAATTTTTATTCTTGTATAATATAGAAAATGCAATGTAGAAAAAATAATCCGTCTGTATGTACTTGCGTCTTTGTAAGTAAAGGTGCGGCAAAATTTCTAATTTCTTTTATGTACTTTTTTAACAAAATACATGAGTTTCGACTAAAGAAAAATTAATTTTAGTGTAATTTAGGGAGTGTTATAACAATAACACGAAAGTTAAGTAGAAAGTAGTATATTGTGTTAAAAAATAAATAATAAATCTAAAATTTTGACCCCTTTTTACTCGTAAAGCCGCAAGTAACTGCAGATGGATTATTTTTTTCTTGATAGAGAATGATTGGACCTATGTTGTAAATAAACCACACACACAGACCACACAAAATTAGCTCGATACTCCACAAGTTATTCCTATGTCAAAGAATTATCAATTTAGGCCCACTGTGCGGCGGTGTATTTATATGAACGACAACACACCGCGTGCGAGCGCGCGACGGGCACAGATCTTATACGCCACTGAAAAATAGGCTTCTGAAAAACAATCTAGTATGTATAATTAAACTATTAATAAGTCATTATCATTGACGACGTCCATTAGTAGAGTGTCTTGTATACCGGTTTTTATGGTGTCACCATCTCTGAGGTTCCATGTTCGATCCTCGGCCGGGTCAATGTAAAAAACTAACTTTTCCATATTGTGTCGGATCTGGGTGTTTGTGGTACCGTTGTTGTTGCCGATTTCCACTACACAAGTGCTTAGGTTACTTAATTTGGGATCAGAGAAATGTACGTGATGTTGTCTAATATTGTCTAAATATTTATTTTACGATAATTATTTTCACAAAAATGATATTTTCTATACCTTCAACATTGACTTACAAATAAATGGACGACGGGTCTAATACAAAAACCACGAAAAAAATGTCCCAAGTCAACCTATTTAAACGTAGTGACATGTAAAGGAATATGAAAAAGCTTTTAAATTGTAATGTCATCGCAGTACTGTCTAATTTTGCTTGCTTCGCTGTCAGTCGAACAAACGAAGACTAAAGCGCGAATGACGCTCTGTATACGATTTTAACGCCCTATAAGTTCGGACACTTTTTAGCGCGGATCCGACGTCCATATAATTGTAAGTCAATGACCTTCAATGAAAACTAAGCCAACCTAATTTCTGGACATGTTCTGTTTTTAATTTGTTTTTGTTTCTTTCTCACAAAGTTTGTTTTTTGTTATTTTTCGAAATTCGTTTTTTATTTCTTTTTTTTCACCAAAATTGTGACTGTATTTTCACCAGCATCCTTACCCTTCAAAACCGGAACACAGTAATGCTGATATTATTGCTTTGCGGCAGAGATAGGTACTTCCAGAGACGAACTCTTTCAAAAGGTGCTCCACTGCTAAAACTAAAAATATAATATAATATACATAAAAAAGGATACATGTTTAAGTTAAACTTACGTGGGAGGTCTTGGTTAATGTTGGTTACATTTGCCATTGCTCTTTGTATAAAACGGCTTAAAACAAAAGTTGGTAGAAAAACGTTGCATCGTAGAGCGAAGAGCAATCAGGGAAACTAACTTTTTAATAGCAGAAATAAACGTTAGAGCGTGCGCGTATCTGATGCTGGAGTACCAAGTTTGGTGCCAAACGAGACCGTAGGCCTCACTACGTCTGTGGACCTTGAAATTGTGGCAGTTTTTAATGGGGTTCCGTTTTATATTAGGTTGACATTTGTATAAATGTTGTCCCACGCCCAGAGATGGGCAGTGGGTTAAAACCTAATCAAGCAGCCCGGGTTTTAACCGAGGTTTTACCCAAAACGCTTTGCCTAAAACGTTTTATACATTTCAACCCAAAATTGTGGGTGGAACGACGAATACGGAAATAGTATATATTTTTTAAATAATAACGCACACACTCAACATAGCCCCGCACTAGGGAAACCCTGTGTCGCGGATACCATGGACACACACATAGGCAACTACAAATTACACCCAAACTCACGAGAGAAATAAATGTAAGCATACAAATATTTTTCTCGGCCCGGCAATAGAACCTGGGACCTCTGTGTGGCAGTCCGGCACGGTAACCGTTCGGCCACGGAAACAGTTAAACTATACACTAAGTGATTTCTTTACTTTTAATTAGGGAACCTATAATATATGAAAAATTCAATAGTAAAAAATGCTATTTTGTGGTTTACAACACCTTACGTGTGAGGTATTGAGATACAGGTTCGCCTAGTTTGAGAGACAGGGTCGTACATAGCAGGATGCCCTGATCCACAATTAAATAGTGCCATCTTTGTTGAAAATAGATTTTTTGTACGTGTAAATTGTATTTCTGTAATAAATAAACAATTATTGTTCTTATAACGCAGTTGCATTTGACAGGAAGTTTTTTTTGCAGTAACTTTTGAGATATTGGCTCTTAATTTTTTTTTATTTAAAAAATGTCAATGACGTTGACATTGTGTAACAATAAAACTGACATAAAATTTTTATTGGTGATTTTACACCACTAGTTTGTTATAATGATTAATACAAACATCGAACATTTAGGAAAAATTGCTTCGACCTGGCCGGATTCGAACCGACATCTTCCGTGCCTGACGCTATGCCAACCAAGCCACGGAACGGACCAGCGGACCTCACGAATATTTCTATGTGCTTATTGTCGGATCTTTGTATTTGGTTTTTCAACGACTTTTTAGCCATAGCGCCATCTATGAGAAATATATGAAAGTTTTTCGTCGTAATAAAACTGAAACAAACTAAATAAGTAATAAAAAAAACCGCTTATAGGGGGTTGTAGATTTTGTTACGCTGATTTGATATCTAATAACTTCATTTCGACAAAAATGGCGATTACGTTAGTTATGATAAGGAAGACTGTATAAAGGTCATATGGTGACGGTTGACTTTGTTTGTAAGTCAATGGTTGACTTTTATAAAGTTAAACGAATGGCTTTGAAAGTTAGCAGTCCGATTGTCACCTAACAACGTGTACAGAAAATTCCGATATCCACAACTAGTTATTTTAGTATTAAGTGACTAGACAATGCGTCTATTCATTTCTATGACGTAAACAAAGGTAGGCGCTGGAGTTGGCAGGCACGTGCTGCTGCCTGGTGTCCCTGCCAACTGCCAGCTGGCCTTGACACCACAATGTCAATGCCACGCAGACATCTGTCAAGATTTTGGACTTCTATATGGATAATGGGGTCATGAATTAGGACCAAACTTTTTATACACGTTTGTGTAGGTCCGCATTAACGTTTACGTGTTCAGATATTACTATACACACATTTTACGCCGATTTCCCATCAGTGAAGACAGTTTTTTTTATAATATTATTAATTTTTTGTTATTTTATATTGTTTGAAAAAGCACATTGCATACATTTTTTTATAATACTGTAATTTTAATTAGTTTTGTTGTTTTAAAAGTTAAACACGGGTTTTTTGTTACGTCTATTCTGTTCTGCTCGGCTCCAACAGCAAATCAGCCAGTGTTAAGCTGAGCTGGTTAGCCTTTACGGCTATGAATTTTTTTTTTGAGTTTTAATTTAGATTCTTTGTATATTTTTTTATACCTGATAGCCGAATAAATGTTTCTTTCTTTCTTTCTTATATCAAGCGACGAGACGAACAAAGTAAGCGACACGCCTGTCCATACAACAGTTGCAGTATCGTAAACTAGTTATCTATTAAATCTATTAAACTCAAAGCTCTGAGGTACACAGCCACTGCGCCCTGTGACATAAAGTTAACAAATCCTATATACCTGTAATTTCACCAGTTTCCTTACCATTGAAAACCGAAATTTAGTAATGATCATGTTACTGATTGGCAGCAGAAATTAGTATGGTGGTAAGAAATCACTGCCTTCCACTTACTACGATCCTGACACACATATTTCTACTCATTAACACGCATCAATTCGATACTTAAGGGTAGGTACTCTTGTACTGGCCTTTTGTTGTCCTCAATTTGGTCGTGTGTGGTTCGCTTTTGAATGCCCTTAAAAAGTTATGAATCTGTTTTGTTTTTTTTTTCATTCGGCTACAAGGACGCATTGAACCATGTACCATAGTAACCATCGAGTATATAACCAGAAATAGTGGCGGAATAAGGGCCATCCATCCCTGGCAACTCATCAGGAAAATGTGCCTTATATCACTTTTAAATATCAACTCTCATTTGCGCTGAAATCACAAGTTAGAAAGCTGAAACAGTACAGCGCCAACAAATCACCTTTGTGTAAGTCTTTATATATTTCTCTAGATAATATCCCTAACAATTCCATTCTGTGGTGTGGAAAAAACTTCAAAATATCTAATTACAAAGCAAACCGAATCACATTTCGTCGGTAATTAAAACATGAAATATTTAATTTTTCAACTTCCGTCCATTATAGCAAAACTCAAGTTAAACTGGTCGATTTGAAGTAAAATGATTGACGACACCCGTCAAATGTTTCGATTTCGGGCTGACCAATCGGAGCGCAGCTGTCACCGTAATAATTTGGCAGAATAGTTTTTAAACGAATTTTGAACAAATGACATTTCGTCTCTATTTCTGGTTATATACTCGATGATAATAACTAAAATTACGTTACAAAACAAGAAACGCAGTTACTTATTTCAGGTCCTGTTCTCTCGTTCTCCAACCGACATTCATCGGAAACAATTACTGTCAAATAAGGAAGACTCAATCAAGTTAAAAGACGCATGATGCAAATGAAGCTTCATACTTGACATTGTCTGTCTGTTAAAATGCCCGGGGAACGAGAGTTTCATTCCCGGATCTCTTGGTGGCTTTAACTCTGTGGCGTTAGACTCCCAACCAGTTTGAGAAGCATAATTATTTCTAAATTCGTTCTGGTTTTTTTCTCTTTTTCTCTTTCTTCTTCGTACTGTGTATTTTATAGACAGTACGAAGAAGTATTTCCTCCAATGAAAAATCCCAAACAGACATAAGACTGCAGTACTAATTAATATGTTTTAGTTTATTCTAATTTCTATTAATAATAAATAATAAATTGAACTGAATAAAAATTCATTCAATAAAATAATTTGTAAAACTTAATATAGCGTAAATTGGAATGTTTTCTTTGTAAAATTAAAAATAAGGTATTTAATTAATAACTATTGTAACTATAGTGAAAAAATAGGGTGGTTTGCATCAATATTAGACATAACTGGTTGAAGACTGTACCACCTCAGTCAACCGTGACCATGGGACCTGTAAAGGGACCGAAACGTCGGTTTCTTTGAAAAAACAAATATACGCGATTTAAATCCGGAAAACTAGTTTCATTTCCTATGTGTAACAATCGCGAAAACCTAAGAACTCGATAAGTACGAAGAACTATTTAGTTTGAGACCTAGGATGTAATTCTATTGTTTTAGTAATTCATAAGGTTGCCATTGGAGATGTCAAACCTGAAATTTCTATGATTTTGGTACACTTTTTTAAATAACACTGCTTTTTAGCGAGAGAAAGAGTGTATCAAGTTTTTATTTTTCACAATTGTTACATAAATCGTGTACTTTTTCTAAACAAGCCTTCGTTTTGTGTCCTTTACGGATCCCATGGTCACGACCATAGATATATGACTGCAGTCTCAGTCAAAAGACGATATTGCATTGTATAAAACTAACTTTACCCGTAAGTCCAGTGTTTGCTTGTTTGGAATTAAAAAGTTATCATCATTCTGATTACGAGAGTCACAGTTTTTCATTGCTCTGTCAATCACATCGACCACTTCGCCGGTGGAGAAATTTGGCATTGAGTTTACATGACTTTGAAAATCAATATGGTTTTGATCCTTCATCATCCCCCTGATAATTAGTTTGGTTGTGTTATTAAAGGAGATCTATGCCTAGTTCTGGCACGTGCAATAGGTTGATGCTATTCAAGTTGATGCTGGAATAATGTCTTCTGTCAGAAGAGACTACGTTATAGTTCGCTAGTTCATCATAGTCCCCTTATGCAATTACATATTTATTATTTATTTATTTATTATTATTTTGCGTTCAAGACAAATTCATCAGATATCTTAAAAACTTTCTCAATTTCTTTAAAATGTCTTACGGAAAATACTCAACATTTTCAAAAGGAATTTATCTTCTGCCGGTGACAGGCTTGTTGATATTGTATCGGAATTGAGAGGTTGTACTTTTTGTTTCTTTTGCATCATCTCGTTTTAATCTTTTTCTTTTTGTCTATGGTAGGAAATATTGGAAAGCTTCTTATGTTGGTAGTATAGTCAAATTATTGACTGTATCAATTACGTCTGTGTTATGAATAAAAAAAAATTAAACAAAATATTTTGTTTATGGATTTTAGTAGTTACAGTTTTTACACGCATTAATTTTTAGTTCATAAGATATTACGTTTTAAGTTTCTTAATTATTGACCTAGTAGGTTCTTCATTATTTGCTATCTGTTTAAGCTGTTGGTTCTATAGCCAATGCAGAATAAATAAATAAATATATATTACACATTATGTACTCTGAAGGCGGAATCACCGTTGAGTCGATCTGTTTTCAGTTATTCCGTGAAATAAAAAAAATATTCTCTTTAAAAATAGGAGAGAAATGACGGATTTTTTGTGATTAAACATTCTACACAAATTAGTTTGAGTATATAACGTTTTGTTTTCCTTAACTATTTGTTACCTTTTTAGCTAACGGCTCTATGGCCAATGCTAATAAATTTAAAAAAAATAAAAGAGGAACTTAGATTCAAAATAGGTAGCAAAGATATAACGATTTCCCGTGAAAAAATTACAGAAAATGAAATTATTGAAGAAAAATTACAATCTACGATCTGGCAGAATGTTTAATTAGACGTTTTGTCTGTCCCAAACATTGACAAGGTCAATGGTCCTAAAGGACGGAAGAGGAACAACTTTAGTTTTTCCCGCGCTTGTGAGCCAACTTTCATAAAACCTGCTCTTCTTATTTAAGAATTCTCGTTGGTAGAATAATCGTCAATCATTTCTGTTATATATAGAGCCATAAACTAACTCCATAAAGTTCCATTTCGTAAAAACTCAGGAATTATCGAGTTCAAATGAATGTTCCGCGTTGAATATTGGCAAAAATTTGGTATTCAGTGCACTACTCGACGGAATTCCATACCGCCAACATTTGAACAATCAAAGAATCCAAAAGTTCGATGTTGAAAATTCGAAATTCAGAGCAGTACCCAATGGCGGCTTCTAGCGAGCATTTTTCCGATAATAGCACCCTCGCCCCGCGCGCCCGCCCTGCGCTAAGGCCCGGCTAAACAGGGCTCAGCCGGACTATATTTAGTTCTTTCTGCAACTGCACCGTGTCATGCCCATACCAAACATTAAACACGCATTAATGAGAACGTTCTACGTGATACTCTATTACCTAGAAATTAAGGGTCAAGACATTAGATTACAGCTTTTTTATTTTGTTGAATATTATGATTTCTACTTTCGGAGTAAACGCGTAAAATGCACACAACAAATTTAAAAAAAAAATGTGTTTTTTTTTTAAATAATGCTAAGAGATAGGAAGAACAAGTCGTGCGCCTTGTGTAAAGCGACATGCATATCCATAACATGCACATCCAGTCGCATTCGAGATATGGCAGTTTGAAGATCAAAAATGTTTCTCACTGTTGTATTATTTTCGAAACTTATAATGTCATGTAACTTCAGAGAAATTTATTTATGTTTATATGTTGTATATTTTTTACTGATCTAAGAGGTTAAACTTTAGGAACCGTTTGTTACATACAACCATTGACTTACAATTATATGGACGTCGGGTCCGCGCTAAAAAGTGTCCGAACTTATAGGGCGTTAAAATCGTATACAGAGCGTCATTCACACTTTAGTCTTCGTTTGTTCGACTGTTTTTATTTCCTTTACATGTCACTACGTTTAAATAGGTTGACTTGGGACATTTTATTCGTGGCTTTTGTATTAGACCCGTCGTCCATTTATTTGTAAGTCAATGCATACAACTCTTTTTTTGATAATTTTGTGGATTGGAACCTTTCTTTTCTTAACTACGCCCATTGCATTGTCACCCTGAGTCATAAGTTGACAAGTCCCATGTGCCTGTAATTTCACCACAGGCCTGGTGGTAAGCGACACGCCTGTCCATAACCGTTGCAGTGCCAGTCAGAGTTTTAAATCGCAAAGATCTGAAGGGCACTGCCTCTGGGCCCGTCACCTTGACACATAAATACACAAGTTCCATGTGCCTATAATTTCATCTGCATCCTTCCAAACCGGAACGCAATAATGGTCACATTACTGCTTGGCGGCAGAAATAGGTAAGGTGGCAGTACTTCCCTGGATGAACTCTTTGACAAGGACTCGCATTGCTATAAAAAAAAACAAATTGATAACAAAATAAATTCGACAAATTGGTCTAAGATTCTACGGAGGCCCGTGGCCTAAATTACAAACACTACTAAACAAAATCTTAAATATTCAGGAACTTTTTTATTATCACTCCCTACGTTGCCCTGCTGGCCAGGACCTTTTCTCTGCCACGCTGGTCTAATGTGGCTTGGGGACTTCACACTTTCCGAGGGTTGTCACGTGCAGTCTTCATCACGATGTATTCACAGAAAAGCTAATTTTAAAATTAAATCTCGCACTTAAATTCCGAAAAAGTCGATATCTGTAAAGATAACTTCGAATCCACGGCCTCTGCTCGAAAGGCGGTAGGTCAAACTATTAAGCTACCACGGCAAGAACTTTTTATTATTCATTTATTGAACATTGGTTAAGCGAAGCCAAGCTTAAAAAGTAACAAGCAATTAAGAAACTGAAACCTAATTTCAAAATTAATTCGTATAAATACTGTAACTATCTTTTCAAGAACTAAGAGTCGTATTCTAGAACTCTACTTAATGCTCAAGTCAGGATTTGAGTATGGTTAAAGCACTCGAAATCATACTCAAGTCCCTGCCATTAGGGTCGTATTTCTAGCACTTGTGTTTCCAGTGCAAACCTGACTTGAGCATTGATTACAGTTCTAGAATACGACCCTAAGAGTGCGGGTTTTAAAATATTTTCTTATGTATATACGGTATTCTTCATTTAATAGCAGTAGAGCTTCTTGTGAGTGAGCTCGCCCAGAGAAGTACTGCCGCATTACCTATTTCTGACGGCAAGCGGTAATGCTCACATTACAATGTTCCAGTTGTGAATCGTGCAGGTGAAATTACAGGCAGATGGAACTTGTCTATTTACGTGTCAAGGTGGCGGGCCCAGAGGCAGAGCCCTTCAGATCTTTGCGATTTAAAGCTCTGACTGGCACTGTAACGGTTACCACCAGGCGCACGATTCTTTTACAAACAGTATGGTAACTGGGTTAGTCAACTTTTTTACCAACACTCGGTTGTTTCTAATAAATAAATATTAAGTATTAGACAACATCACACGTTGCTCTGATCCCAAAGTACGTAACTAAAGCACTTGTGTTTTGGAAATCGGGAAAAACGACGGTACCAGAAACATCCAGATCCGAGACAATTTAGAAAAGTTAGTTTTCTACACAGACCCTCCTGGGGATCGAACCCGGGGACTCAGAGAAGGTGACACCATGAAAAACGGTGTGCGAGTCACTTGACCACGGAAGTCATCAAAATAAAATTGTAATAATTTATCTAAATTACTAAATTTATCTTTTAAGCCATGGGCGAGAATATGAAATAGTTATCCATAATATAATATGAAATTTATTTCTCTCTACAAACGTTGATTACAAAATATTTCTAACAAAATCGGCAGAAGATTGGAATCTAAAGCAGGTCAATAGAAACAACTCCAATTTGACTGTAGTCTAAATCGAACTTCTAAAAATTCTTCATTTATCGTCATTGACTTACAATTATATGGACGTCGGGTCCGCGCTAAAAAGTGTCCGAATTTATAGGGCGTTAAAATCGTATACAGAGCGTCATTGACGCTCTAGTCTTCGTTTGTTTGACTGACAGCGAAGCAAGCAAAATTAGACAGTACTGCGATGACATTACAATTTAAAAGCTTTTTCATATTCCTTGACATATCACTACGTTTAAATAGGTTGACTTGGGACATTTTTTTCGTGGTTTTTGTATTAGACCCGTCGTCCATTTATTTGTAAGTCAATGTTTATCGTAGTTTTATCAAATATTTGCAGAAAAGGTTACATAAATTCTGCGTGATCGGTAACGCCGTTGCCAGAGACAAAACTTCAAATAGTATACCATAAACGTGAATTTTCTTGAAGACTGAACATTCCATGAAAGAACTAATAATAAAAAAATGTGAGAACGTTTTCACGATAACGATAAGGTCGTAAAAAGTTGTGGTAACTTAGTAAATAAAGGGACAGAGAAAAGTTGAACTTTTTCATGAATACTTTCAAAATCATAAACGTCGCGGTATATCTTGAATTTTTTTATTTACGTATTTTTATTATAGTATTTTAATATACTCGAATATTCACATTAAATAAATTAGTTTTTCTGTTCAATTCATCAATTAAGTAGTTACAATTAATACTACAACATTTTAATATTATTCTTGAGGTGCCATCTCCTACAAGTGTATGAAAAGTCTAAAATACTATCTGTATTTTAGACTTTGCTACACGGAAGAAGGATCTAGTGCTAGTCCCGTCACTAGATATTAAAAAAAAAGACGGAATGATACTGCAGCGGAACTATTCCCTGATAACTTCCGTGGTCAAGAGGCTTGCACACCGGTTTTCATGGTGTCACCATTTCTGAGATCCCAGGTTCGATCCCCGGGTGAACTTTTCTATATTGTCTCGGGTCTGGGTGTTTGTGATACCGTCGTTGTTCCGGTGTGATGTTGACTAATATTTATTGATTTATTATTCCCTCAAATTCTTTCTTCTTCTCTCCTTACCAGAAGTACTGCCTTTTATCGACCTACGTTGTCGAGTGATTTTGCTCTGGATGATAAGATGGAGTAATTTGTACTTATTGTTCCTTGTGACGTCACAGAAGTACGACATCTTAATCACAAGCTCGTAAAAAATGGTTTTTCTTTAGTTTATTGCGTCCTTCTATATTTGTAACCCGGTCACGCCATGAGATTCCAAAAATACGACGGTAAACCCACGTCACACAATTCATAATTAATTTATTTGTGAAAACACAGGTATAGAAACTGTACGTACGACAATTTTTTTTATAAAAAAAAAACTGACATCAAACGTTTGTGGAATAACATTTGTTAGCCAAGTTTTATTGAAATCGGTTACCGGAAAGTGCGCGAAACCTATTTCATCCCCTGGTTTGACACCCTTACAGGTAGAAAATATTCTTCAAATTTCAATGGGTCCAATATTGAGGTACTGTAACTGGGACGTAGCTCGAATTGCGTAGCGAGAGGTACTTTTATGAATATAAACTGGAATAATCTTCAAAATATACTTTATTGCACTTTTTTACATGCTTACAGTGTTGGGTTACATTTCGATCTCTCAAGATGCTCTATTCTTTTTTTTTTTACATCATTTTCAAAACATTCTAATTACAAAACTATTCATTCAGCCAGTGATTCTATCTCATAGAGTAGAGCCTAGACTACATCTTTACTTTCCAGCAAAAAAGTATCATCTAAATCAGTTTACAAATACTGGTGAAATCGTGTAATATACATACAAAAAATAAAACAGTCGAATTAATAACTTCCTCCTTTTCTTAAAGTCGGCTTAAAATAATAAGTAAGTTTTACTAGGTCCAGCCAAACTTTAGGCATAACAATTTTGAAAGGTATGCTATACATTTACTCACGTGCTCTTCAACAGATTAAACCAGGTGTAACATGTTTGTTATTAATACTTTTTCGTAGCAGTTGACTTACCTGTTTCTGTCGCCAAGCAGTAATGTGGTCATTATTGCGTTCCGGTTTTGAAGGGTAAGGGTGCTGGTGAAACTACAGACACATGGGACTTGTCAACTTATGTTTCAGGGTGTCGGGCGCAGTGCCCCTCAGATCTTTGTGATTTAAAGCTCTGAGTGGCACTGCAGCTGTTAGGGACAGGCGTGTCACTTACCACCAGGCGCACGACTTGTTCGTCCCGTCACTTAGTATTATAAAAAAAAATATCACATGAATTTAAAACGTCGTTATATGGGTTAATTTTAATGATAACCATTGTAAATTGGAACTAAATGTCAAAATAATAGCAATAATAATTTAAATAACGGGCATTATTAGTAGTATACAGTAATATCAGCATTACTGTGTTCCGGTTTTGAAGGATAAAGGTGCTGGTGAAATTTTAGGCTCATGGGACTTGTCAGTGACACTGGCGCGCGACTTGTTTGTGTAGTAAAAAAATACAAATGTCAAAAATTAGACAATGAATTAGGGTATTTGTAATTTAAAAAGTTGGGACACTATATAGTACATTTTATTAGTTAATAAGTTGTTTAATTGTTTGTTATAATTATTAATACAAAGATCGAACACTCAGAAAAAACACTCAGAAAAAATTCCTTCGAACCGGGTCGGATTCGAACAGACGTCTTCTTGCATACCGTGACAGACGCTATACCAACTAAGCCACGGAACGAACCAACGGACCTCACGAATTTTTATGTGCTTGCGTCGTGTCTTTGTACTTGGTCTTTGAATGACTTTTTAGTCGTAGCGCCATATATGAGAAATCTATGACAGATTTATCACCCAGTTAGTACCTTTACAGCTACCAGTCCTGACGAGAGATGTCGCTGTTCACTGTATTAATTAAATTTTTATTGAATTGATATTCAATTATTTTTTGTGAAATTACTCCACTAGTTTGTTATAATTATTAATACAAAGATCGAACACTCAGAAAAAATTCCTTCGATCCGGTCGGATTCGAACCGACGTCTTCTTGCATACCGTGTTTAATTGTTTTTTAAAAGTTTTAATATACCTTAAAAGCCTTGAACTAAGAGGTTGGCTTACTTAACCTCTTTTTCACTTGCCTGAGTGGACATAAAAGGGTGCCACGGTGTCCATACAGACCCCACACTGCCCAGTTTCCATGATCTTTACGACATTTTTATATTCTAGTTATATAGAGAGAACACCGTACATTTTGGTTCATACGAGGGTGGCGTTGCAGAACTAATCGTATATCAGCGAACAGATGGCCCGACCAAAATTGCCGGCGACGTATCGGTGGCTAATTGAATATTATGCGGCAATTTGTGAGCCGAAAATCTGGCGTGGATTCCCTGTTATACGTGTACAGAGTTCTATAGGATTTACGGTAGGTTTTGTGCCGTTATGTCGATTGTACTCATAGGGAAATTATCAATCGCGATGACTAGTGTGCCCTCTACTACAACACCAAAACAAACAACAAATAAAACTGTATAAGTAGTACCTTCTTATGAAAGAGTTCGTCCGGGGAACTACTGCCACTTTATTTACGCCGCCAAGAAGTAATGCTGGCATTACTGCGTTCTGGTTTTGAATGCTGGTGACACTACAGTCATATGGAACTTGTAAACTTATTTCTCAGGATGACGGGCGCAGTGGCAATGCCCCTAAGGTTTTTGCGATTTAAAGCTCTGTAACTGCTAATGGACAGGTGTGCACAAGACCTTGTTGGTCCCGTCATTAAGTATAATAAAAAACAAACAACTAACAAAACTGTAGCAGTGGTGTTCGTTTTGAAAGAGTTCCAACTAGACAAGTAATGCTAACATTACTACTTGGCGGTAGAAATAGGTTAGATGACTGTACTTCCTTGGACGCACTTTTTTACAAAGGGACTCTACTGCTACAAGTTTTTGGAATTGACTACGTGGAGACGATTATCATTTTTTTATCTATTTATTAGAAAGGTAAAAACAATGGTTAGTGTTACTTTCGTTGTTTGACATTCTACAACTGAGACCACGAACAATAACATTAGAAATCAATACTAAAGCCTTTCACGGTCCCAAAATAATTTATCAACCACATTTACGTTGTTTTATCACGACGCATTTTCTTAAACTTTATTCCTATCTGAGAACAGAATCCTTTTTTATTATCTGTGGTTTTCGTTTTTTCTTCAGTTCTAATAAAGCTCTAGGGTGCAACTTATAAAGCCTATTTTTATTAACACAATTACAGGGCATTCGGATTTTTTTCTGAGTACGTTCACCTCCGTTTTTTTTCATGGTTCTGATGTAGACAATTTCTTAGCTTGATCCATATCATTCATATTTAAATATCGCATATATAACGTTACAATTTGCGTTATAATTTGGGCCTTTTAAAGGCGAGAGTGAAAAGGCATTATTTAGGTGTGCATGCTTTATCGTCGACCTCACCGTTACTTTTCATTAGATGCGGTGGATGTCAAATGCGCACTTATTTTATATTAAAAAAATACTGCACACAAGAATGTCAATACTTTTCTTGTCATAGCGCTTGTATTGATTCAATATTTATTATATTTATATATTAAATTAAATCAAATTTTAATTAGTAGCAGGTAGAGCTCTTTGT
Source organism: Hyposmocoma kahamanoa (assembly GCF_003589595.1). Taxonomy (NCBI): domain Eukaryota; kingdom Metazoa; phylum Arthropoda; class Insecta; order Lepidoptera; family Cosmopterigidae; genus Hyposmocoma; species Hyposmocoma kahamanoa. The sequence continues at coordinate 2,244,813 of NW_020653766.1, forward strand.
GAATGAGTCCGTCCAGGGTGGTACTGCCACCTTACCTATTTCTGCCGCCAAGCAGTAATGTCAGCATTACTGTCTTACGGTTTTGAAGGGTAAGGTTGCTGCTGAAATTACAGAGACATGGGACTTGTCAACTTGTATCTCAGGGTGACGAGCGCAGTGGCAGTGCCCCTCAGATCTTTGCGATTTAAAGCAATGAGTGGAACTACAACTGTTATGGACAGGCGTGTAGTTTACCATCAGGCGCACCCGTCACTTGATATTATAGTAAAAATGTCTGTGGAAACGCAGTAAGTGGCTATTACACAGATCTTGTAACTCGCACTGTAAAGGACGTACTTGGTTTTTTGAGATCCATAATATAGTAAATTGGGGTGCCCCGTAATATCATATTCTGATATTTTGCAGTTAGCGTTGTTACTGTCTGTGAACGGGTTAAAACCAGGTAATCGGAGTGGCTGTATGGTGCTTTATTATTATTTGGCGTGCAGCCATTTGATTCTATAATACTTCGTCTGCGTATGTTATTTTGACAATAAACATAAGTTGAATAAATAAATATTAGTACATTATTGTGTAAATGTTGCGCAGTTTCGACGTCATTATTCTATGTCCACGAGAATTACAATTTGAGTTAAAACAGCACTGGTTTAACTGTTATATAGCGCGGAAATTGTGTCGTAAATCTCAGTTAAAGAATACGTTAGTAGAGACTAACTTTTCCACTAAATTAGTATAATGTATCTACTTGTATACTAAATAAAAAAATATTTGTTACATACACAATTTATTCACGAATTTGACACAAGAGTCAAAATATTTTTTTTTGTCATAAGGACTATGACTCTATGAAAGTTTTTAGTAGCACTAGAGCTTCTTGTGAAAGAATTCGTCCAGTGAAGTACTGCCATCTTTCCTATTTTTGCTGCCTAGCAGTGATGTGAGCATTGCTGCGTTCCGGTGCTGGTGAAATAACAGACATATGGAACTTGTCAACTTATGCCTCAGTATGACAGCCGCAGTGGCAATACCCGTCAGATCTTTGCGATTTAAACCTCAGAGTGGCTCTGTAATTGTTATGGATAGGCACCATTAGGCACACGACTTGTTCGCCCCGTCATAAAAAAAAGTTCTTGTAACTAGACTATCTTCCTTGCACGTCGATGGTTTTAGTGTCCCTATGTAACCAGTCCAGTATTTTGCATCCGTATTGTGTAGTCAATGTTAACTATTTATAAGCAAAATGAGTAACTAAAAGGAATGCCGAAAATGTGCTATGTTTTCTTACGAATCTAGCAGGTTTTATCCGTCCGTTTGTCCCTCAAGGTGCGTCGCGGGGACATGGCTAAATTTAACCACACACGAGGCGGACCGTCTGATTTTTCACCGCTCCGTGCGCGTACGGCCGGCACTGTGCCAGCTACACGTCACACCTCTATTACCTCATAAACGAACTTTCAGAAAGGACTTTAAAATTAGCAAGGACGCCTGTTCACCATAGAGTATAGTTACACAGCGTGAAACACCGTTCGCGAACGACAAAAGCGCGCGGTAATTACGCAAGATGGCCGCCCGATCATGGCGGCAAAAGACGCGGGAGAGGAGAGATGAGCTGTCACGGGATATTTATGAAATTGGAACTAAAATAGACGCACTAGTAGCTGAACGACTTGAACGAGTCACCTTGACGCCGCGACCGTTATATAATTCGAAACGAATATTCGAAATTTGGAATTTAAACGTGACATTTCGAAATTTCAAATCCAAAATTGACGCCATCGATGACGTCTCGTGACGTGTTAGGGTTGCCACTCCTCCGTTCGACTAATAAATTTATTGTTTGGCATGTAAACGGATGCGTTCGAGCCAAGAAATTACAGAGTTCGGCAAAAAAAATATTGAATGAACCAGCGGAATGATGGGGCAGTGTAATCGGGCGCCTTGCAGCTTTGCCAAACACTATCGTGTTTATAGTTCCACAGTTGCACAAGATTTTTTCGATTATGGAATGTTTACCTTTCGCTTGATGTTTCTTTGTAAATGAGCGGACTTTTGTTCTTGAGATTTTTTTTATTGGACTTTTAATTACTTCTTTCTCTCCTAATGGCGGCGGTTCTATAGAGACCGGGTCTACTTAAATTTAAGAGTAGACGTGACTTCAGTTTCTTTGTTCCTAGAGCCTTGTACTTTTTGTTCCATATTTCCGGTGGCTGTTTTTAAAGATTTTCTTTTTTTTGGGTTTTCTTAGACGGCAAGGTTTTTTAAACAGTTTTTATTTAGACTTAGTGCAAGTATAATTCTTCTTTTTGGCCTTAGGTGTATATAGCATCTGAGTATTTAAATATTTTCGATGTTATTAATAATGTATCTTACGTAATTGTCGTTTCTATTCTTTCATAAAATAATTTTATTACAGAATTTCATTATTGTTTAACACCTTCATGGACAGTAGTAAAATAATATCGCACACAATAAGTCACTAGTTTTCTTTATGCCGTAGTGACCATATTGATTCGACATAATTATTACGCTTTATCACTGACAGCTGATCCAATCACACTCGTAGCAGCACTATAAGTACGGCTACGACAGAAGTATAGTGTTTTTATTTAATATATTTGAGCAAAAAAAGTCTAAATCCGTAAAATAACCCTTGCAGTATAAGAAGACAAATAAAAGTTAGTATGTACTAACAATTCCAAAAGAAACAATTACTAATTAGGTGATATTTAAGCAGTGAAGAAGGTTAGTAAGAGAGGTGATTTTTATTACTAATAGTACACTGTATGTATTGTTTAGTTGTTCATAAAATTTAAACGAAAATTAAGTAATTCATTTCACCTAGATAGCATAAAATACCAACCTAACTAATCTAATTTTAAGTGTGAAAACACGTTCAATTATCCCTTATTATAGTATAGGGTTTCTGCAGTACACGTTATTGGTTTATTGAATGACTAAAAAACTATGCATTTAGAGAAAAAAAATTGAGGGATTTTTTACTGTCAGAAAGTTCCAGCGCGCAAACAAACTACACAACCACAAAAGTAGCTGGCGACGCACTGACATGTATAAGTCTTACATTACCTAATACAAAAACGTCGGTATTCACCGTACTGTCTTGGTGTGCATATATGTGTGTGTAACGTGCACAAATATATCTCAAATAAATAATTCAATTTTGTCAGGACATTGTTGATACTTCTCTATGGAGAAGCAGTAGGCGGTACAAAGAAAGCACTTGGAATTCGCACGATATAGCCCGTAGTAGTTTTTATAAGATCCATAATCGAAACGTACTGCCCATGAAGGGGTTAAGAGATTTAACATTTTTACGTTACGTTATCTCTAGCAGGCATTATGTTAAAACCAATAAGTGTTTTAATATTTTTGTCTTTTTTTTTGTTTGGATTAGACAGACTATGTTTACCTAAACTTCAAGATATACATATAGAGTGGATATTACCTCCATCTAATATCCTGTAGCGACCAAAAATAAAGGGCAAAAATTGAACACAACATAATTTTAGTAGCAGTAGCGCCTTGTGAAAGAGTTCGTCCAGGGAAGTACTGCCACCTTACCATTACTGCGTTCCGGTTTTGAAGGGTAAGGGTGCTGGTGAAATTACGGGCACATGGGACTTTTCAACTTATGTCTCTAAGTGACGGGCGCAATCGGAGTGCCCCTTAGACCTTTGCGATTTAAAGCTCTGAGGCACTGCAACTGTTATGGACAGGCGTGTCGCTTACCACCAGGCGCACGACTAGTTCGTCCCGTCACATGGCATCATAATTTTTTTTATAGGAATTAATTAGTAATGAAAATGTTTTAATTTATATCTAATTTCCGTTTAAAAAATTTCAATTTTATAAGAAACATTCAATATTGCAGAGTGTCCTATCTTCAGGCGATTAAATAGTAATTTCTTAAATTCTGCACAATTATCGCAATTATAATTACACGTCTAAGTTTGTTGTAGACCTTCGTAGCTATTACTATTACACTCCGTTGAAGTAGAGCAGTTTTACATGATCTAGTTTTCAGTTAATCAGAACGAGGCGGCTGTAAGTAACTATCCGTTATTCTTGCTCTCAAACTGCAGGTACATGGGACTTGTCAACTTACCAGATCTTTGCGATTTAAAGCTCTGAGTGGCACTGCAACTATTATGGACAGGCGTCTAGCTTAGCATCACGTATTATAAAAAAAAGATCGCTATAACAATAGTTTCAGGATTACAGAAAGAAGTAAAAAGCACTCTATGTGTATCTCTGATATAACATAAGTTTGTTACACAAAAACATAACAACGACTAATAATAAAATTAATAGCAACACACAGTCGATAACGTGCACTGGGTTCAAGCCGCACACCGCAAACTGACAACACTATCATAACTCCACCTATATTTGCAAACCACTATGTTGGTATTTGATGTCGTTCCTCCTAAACTATAGTTAAACTTCGTGTACATAAGGGCGTATTTCACCTATCGTTTTGGACCTCTGATTTTACCGTTACACACACCATTTAGAGAAACAAAAAGTTGAGAATGTATTATACAAAATATAAATGACGAAACCAGGGAAAGATCGACCAAAGTTATTTAAAAACATGTTTAGAGGTAACGTCGCCATCCAATTCGTTAAACGCAAAGCGTATTTTGCCTAAATCAGGAATACTAATAAGGTTCAATATCCTGAAGAGTAAATTTTTGGTTTTAGTGGTTACACATGGTGACGTTAAACAGCAATGCAAGTGCGTGACTGCATCCGAAACAAATTCGATCGCGCTTGTAACCGCTCTTAGGCATAAAATGCTTGAGACTTCATGGTTGAAAAGTTGAATAACATTTATAAAGGTTTTTTTTAGGTAAAATGGATTACATAGGGTTACACACATTAGGCCAATATTGACGAAATTCCAAGTATCATTTTGCATGTATTTTCACCAACACTAAACTGTTTTCCAAATTAAAAGTTCTTTTTCTTCTAAAGTTCTTTTCCAGTGACTTTGATTATTCTTTACCTGGACTCTTTAAAATGACAATGACACTTTTTTGGACAAAAATAATATAAGCGAGAAAAAATCTATAACGGCACGCCAAACATGGCAGAGGGCAGAAGGAGGTGTCTCATCTTGTGCTGCCTGGAGCAGTTGTAGTAGGCAGCGCTGTTTTTCAGTCACTTTCTTGTCTTTAAGATTTTAGGTGGGTTTAAATGCAACGAATTTATATAGATTTCATTTAAGAAATCGTTTTTGACGCATGATCACATGAGGCTTTTTTATACCAAGGGTATTTTATAAGGGTTACGTTGTATGTCTTCTAGGCTCGATGGCCTAGAGAGCATCTCTCTATGAATTTAGCATTTTACTCATTGACTTACAAATAAATGGACGACGGGTCTAATACAAAAACCACGAAAAAAATGTCCCAAGTCAACCTATTTAAACGTAGTGACATGTAAAGGAATATGAAAAAGCTAAAACGTTGAATTTAAATTGTAATGTCATCGCAGTACTGTCTAATTTTGCTTGCTTCGCTGTCAGAAGAAACAAACGAATACTAGAGCGTGAATGACGCTCTGTATACGATTTTAACGCCCTATAAGTTCGGACACTTTTTAGCGCGGACCCGACGTCCATATAATTGTAAGTCAATGATTTTACTAGAAAAAAATTGTAATTTACGTTTTTGCATACAAAATGCGTGTAATACTTGTTAATGGCCATATATTGTTAATAAACAAGTTCATATATTTTTTAATCTTACTTGTACACTTAATAATAAAGTGACACATTTCCAAAAGCAAAATTTTTGGGTTAGTTACGGTACAAATTTAAAAAACATGATTTAAAACTAATTAATAGACAATTAAATTTTTATTGAATTGATATTCAATTCTTTTTTGTGAAATTACTCCACTAGTTTGTTATAATTATTAATACAAATCGATCGAAGGAATTTTTTCCGAGTGTTCCGAGTAATTTCACAAAAAAGAATTGAATATCAATTCAATAAAAAATTAATTAATACAGTGAATAGCGACATCTCTCGCCAGGACTGGTAGCTGTAAAGGTACTAACTGGGTGCTAAATCTTTCATAGATTTCTCACAGATGGCGCTACGACTAAAAAGTCGTTGAAAAACCAAATACAAAGACACGACGCAAGAACATAGAAAAATTCGTGAGGTCCGTTGGTTCGTTCCGTGGCTTAGTTGGTATAGCGTCTGGCACAGTATGCAAGAAGACGTCGGTTCGAATCCGATCGGATCGAAGTATTTTTTCCGAGTGTTCGATCTTTGTATTACTAATTAATAGAATTTTGTAATATTTAAAGCACCAGGCAAATGGTACATATACTTGTATTTTATAAAATGCATACAATAATCATTCATCTGTATTCTATTGATGAAACCATAAAATAAACAAGTAGTAGAAGGCAAAAAAAACCGAACACATTAAATAACAAAAACTTGAAGAAACTTAATAAGTTACTCACAGGTGGTGCTGGCGGCAAAAAAGAACGTTCAGAAATTTGTAATCTGCTGATTCGTCAGTAGTTTAGTTGGTTAAGTGCGGTAGCCCCGGCATGACAACAGACACTGGTTCCAATCCAGGCAGATCTAAGAAATTTTTCTTGGCGTTGTTCAATCTTCATTCTATCTAGTAGCAGTACTGCCACCTTGCCTATCTCTACCGCGAAACAGTATTGTGAGTGACTTGTCAAAATGTCCCAGGATGACGGACGAGTAAAAAATACATACAATTAAAAATTTGACTTGGTATGATAAAAAAAACTTTGTTTATCAATAACAATAACAAAAACTCGTTCATATTCATGACAAAACATGAATTCACATTTTAAGTTACAATGTTTACGTAGAACACACGCAGTACTGACTATAAAAAACAGACTATACAGCTTAAGCAGTGGTTTGTATACATAATTCACAAGATCATACATTCTCTGTTAGGTGGAGGTATTGTCACCTCGTACGTAACTATGGAAAGCCCACACGTAATCCCACTGTCTACAGGCAATACAAACTTACTAGCACAATATCTTAGGGTAAGCCATGACTAGCTAACTTGCCGGGATTAGGGTGGTAATCCGGGTTTCCGGAACTGCGGGATTTGCATGCAATTGCCATTAGGTGTCAGACGTCTTCGTGTTTGGGACGATTATGAGTGTTTGTTCTTGATGTTGGCCAACATTTAGTGACAATAGGTGTTTATAAAGTTTCAAATACTTCAGTTGTGTGGAACTAGGATGTCTGTACATATGGATAAAAATAAACCAGTTGTTTTTGACAGTTGTCTTCGTAGTAGCAAATTTATTTTTTTACCTACTTCAAAAAAGGAGGAGGTTCTCAATTCGACTGTATGTTTTTTTTTGTATGTATGTTACGCGATAACTCCGGTATTTGTGAATCCATTTTCATGATTCTTTTTTTGTTGAAAAGAGGGCACCATAATGGTCCCATTTGTCCATTTAACTCATTTTAACTGCCTCTGTGGCCGAACGGTTACCATGCCGGACTGCCATGCAGAGGTCCCAGGTTCGATTCCCGGGTCGGGAGAAATATTTGTATGGCCTACATTTATTTTTCTCGTGAGTTTGGGTGTAATTTGTGCTCGCCTACGTGTGTGTCCATGGCACCCGCGACACAGGGTATCCCTAGTGCGGGGCTATGTTGAGTGTGTACGTTATTATTATTATTATTTCATTTCGAAGAAAATAGCATAAATAGCGCCTAAATTTTACTTAAGGAGCAATTATTTTAATGGTTGGTTTTGCTATTCTCCAATTCAAGGCGTTTTTCTCTCTCAATATACTTTGAGCAGTGAGAACCGATTTTTATTATCTCCAGTGTCAAATCCTGTATAGTGGCGAACTAGGGGATATTTCAATGAAACTTAGCAAATAGACGTAATTCCACGTACTTTTGAGGTAGGTTTTTTTTGGTACTCTGTACTGAGATTATTTAATTTTTGTAAGGTATTATTATATATTACATGGTAATGTGACGGGCAAACAAGTCCTGCATCTGGTGGTAAGCGACATGCCTCTCCAAAGATCTTAGGGTCACTGCCACTGCGCCTGTCATCCTGAGACATATGCTGACAAGTTCCAAGTGCCCGTAATTTCACTAGCACCCTTACACCTCAAAACCGGAACGCAGTAATGTTCACATTACTGCTTGGTGGCAGAAATGGGTAAGGTACTTCCTGGACGAACTGTTTCAGAAGGAGGTCTACTGCTACTGAAAAAAACTCATACTCAAAACTCAGCTTAAAACTTTATTAGTCAAACGGATACATCCTAAAAAGAGGGTCAAAAACCTACCGTCTTACGCAACACATTAGCATATCACATAATAATACAACGATTGTAGTCGCATTGTAAAAACGTGCGCGTGCGCAGCGTGCCGAGTGGACATTTGCAAATAATTGGCCAAGTGCATCGGCCTCCACTCACCTTGCGTTACGATTGTGGAATCTCTAATCAAGTGCACTTTGCGCCTTTTGTTTGGTTACGGACTTGGGAAAGCTTTGTATAAATCTTCATTGCACAAAAAAATTAAAGTTACAAAGGATATATTATGCGAAGGTGAGCTTATCTTTAGAAGAGGTCTCTTCCGGTCAACCCTAGCTGTGGTGAATAAACGAAGTTTGCAGGACATTATTGTACAACGCATTTAGTAAAATTCAAATGTGAATATAATTATCAAGCTTTTGTGCAATTATTTTATTTCTTCAGTAATGGTAAAAAAAACCAACTATATTAAAGATAACATCATGACATTCGATCAAACTTAAAAATCACAATTATTAAAGCGACATCTCTAGTCAGCTGCTGGTAGCTGTAAAGGTACCTGGCTGTTTGAAGAAATATATTTCTCACAGATGGTACTACGACAAAACAGTCGTTTAAAATCAAAAACATAGATCTGCAACAAGCATATAGAAAAAGAAGTCCGCTATTTTGTTCCGTGGCTTAGTTGGTGTAGCGTCTGGCACGGTTTGCTAGAAGACTATGGTTCAAGTCCACCAGTATAATTCTGTATCTCCAGTGTAAATGGGTTAAACTCAAAAAATGCTATTTTACTTGAGAGCGAAAACTCGTTTTGAATCGGTTTTTTCTCGCTCATTCACAAAAAAAGTACTTTTTCAAATCTTTTCAGATAGAATAAAGGGTAAGTAATAAGTTGATGTTAAAATTAACCTGTATTTTGCAAAAATGATATTGGCTTACATAATTTGTTTATAACCCTTTACACAAAAAATGGAAATGTTTAAAATTGTTAAAGTAGAGTTTATCTAAAGAAATAAAAAAATAGTGCCGCTTTACACAAATTCACGCTCTTAAAATTGTTTGCGGGTATCGATAAAACATAATTTTTACCGCTTTACACAATATTAGGCCGATATTATGAAACAAAATATATATAGTTTCATCTCTTTACACCAACACTCGTACGACATTTAATTTGTTCATACTGGTAAAAGTAGACGTTAACCATAATTAAAACATACGATTTGCGAATGTCGCTATTGCTTGTGAGATAAATTAAAAATAAACCATTTTGAACAAATTGTAGCATATAACAAAATGTAGCATTACGAAAAACACGCAATGGTATCAAAATCCACATTTCGGATAAACTCGAGTTTAACCGTTTTACACTGGACGTACACAATTATAATAAACTAGTGGAGCAATTACACAAAAAGAATTGAACATCTATTCAATAAAAAAATCACAGCTCTAGCCAGGTCTGGTAGCTGTAAAGGTATCTGAGTGACGAAATACTTTCATAGATTTCTCATAGATGGCGCTACGGCTAAAAAGGTCATTGAAAAACCAAATACAAACCGACAATAAGCACGAGCGAATCGTAAAGAGTCTGTTATTAATTTTGGTGAGGTCACTGTTATTATTAATTATGCTTCTTTTACAATAAATTAGGAACCCTGTTTTCACACCGCATGCTAATCAGTGTACGAGTATGTCCTCAATTTTGCTATACATATATTTTTTCCAATGTGATCGATTCAACATTTTCACAGTTGATTTGATGTTATATCTACTTTTAACAATTTTCTGGTTGCCCATTTTAAATAATCTGCTGATATTCTGTGGAGACCCAGGAACGTCTGCTAATTTTTTTAGAACCTCAAGTCATTGTAATTCCACTGAGGCTTCATTGCAATCATGATATTATAAGCTTTTTTTTTAATATCTAGTGACGAGACGAATAAGTCGTACGCCTAATGGTAAGCTAGGCGTCTGTCCGTAACAGTCGCAGTGTCCGTAACAGTCGCAGTGTCACTGCCACTGCGTCCGTCACCCTGAGGCACAAGTTGACAAGTCTAATGTGCCTGTACTTTCACCAGCACCCTTAATATTTGCTATTCTATTAAAATCTAGTTTCAATGTTGAGTCCATGTGAAATGGCAGTGATGGTATTCATTTATTCAATTACTAACGATGCATATCTTGATTTTCATCTACTTTGAACAGCCATTTAGTCTACAAATTAAATTAGTAGACTACAGTGCCATCGACTCACTTCATATTGCAATGGTTGTGTAGTAGCTCGATGGCTAGGGATTGACAAGCTCTTAACTTATAGCAGAATAATAAATGTACAAAAACCTGTCACTGACACTCTATCGACATGTACCTGATTTAAAACTAACGGACTTGGGGCCTTGGGCGCCTAATCAACAATAAGCTAAGTATAGGGATTCACAAGTCCAGCCCTGTGGTGACATAGTTGTAGATATTTTTGATGTGATATGAGTAGCGAAGATACCGCCGTGGGATTTTCCAGTTTAGATAGTTTCTGCGACCATGTCCTACATGCCAACAATTCATATGTGGGAAAGCAACACTGTTAATATCAATTTGTATTGCCGCGAAATGGAATGAAAGCGAATGACGGAATTGTACATAGCATAATAAACTATTTGGCAATAAAATTGTGTAACTTATAATCTCAATACAGAGTACTAAAAAACCGACCTCAAAAGTCATTCATCCCCTAGTTTGCCACCCTTCGAGGTGGAATATTTCCTTCAAATTTAAATGGAACACTATTGAGGTACCCTCTTTCCGACAACAAAAGACTCGTTAAAATCGGTTCACAAATGGTTCGAAGTTATCGCGAAACATATGTACATACAAAAAAAACATGCAGTCTTTTTTTTGTTATATCAAGTGACGGGGCGAACAAGTGGTCCGCCTGTTGGTGAACTGTACGCCTGTCCATAACAGTTGCAGTGCCAGTCACAGCTTTAAAGCTGAGGGGTGTTGCCATTGCGCCCGCCACCCTGAGACATAAGTTGACAAATCTCACGTCCCTGTAACAACACCAGCAGCCTTACTCTTCGAAACCGGAACACAGTAATGGTGACATTACTGCTTGGCGGCAGAACGACGAACTCTTTCACGAGGAGCTCTACTGCTACTCAAATTGAGAACATCCTCCCTTTTTTGAAGTCGGTTAATAAAATAGATACGATGCGTATCTCCCGAAGGCGAGCGACCGATTTTTGACGTATGACGACGTATCTAGTTTGCACGAGTTCGTAAACAATTTCAATTTTTTGTATATATGTATATTTATATTATATTTTTATTGACCTTGTTACAAAAGAATGTCACATCTGAGTGACATTGCAATCGCTATAGACAGGCGTGTTGCTTACCAGGCGCACGACTTATTCATCGTGTCACTTGGTGTCGTAAAAAATAAAAACAGCTTTGCTCACGAATGTCATCTAGTTTCAACAGCACTATTTACCCTTTAAAACTGGAACGCGGTAATGCTTAAACTGCTTGATAGCAGATGTAGGTGGACTTTTTTTCACAAGAAGCTCTACAGCCACCTTGTAGCTTTAAGGCGAGTCGGAGGAGAAGCGGTAAAACTGTTTCGCTACATCATTTGATTTATAGAAATAGAAATAGAAACCACTTATTGCAACGCCACATTATAAAAAAAGCACAAAAACAACTAGAACAGAAATAACACAAAAAACTGCGTAAAAACATTTAAACGACAAGTTACATAATATTATACTGTCATGTGTACGGCTGTGGCGTGTACAAAAGGATTTCATTCAGCTAAAGTCACAACCAAGAGTAGGTTGTGACGCTGGTTTTCAATAAGCCCTGGACGAGTGAGCGAGAGTGACGGACGTACGCGTCCCGAAACAGAAAAAAAAAACTACGTAAATAATTGTGTCCTATGTGTGTATCGTGTTATTGTAGCGTGTACTCTTATATCGAATAAATACTTACATAATCTTTGCGATATATAGACACAGTTATAAGTGTGTGTAGAGTGAAAACAATTTTAATACATATTTAAAGTACACACAGTACATGTTTATGATTATTAAGTTAAATAAAAATATACTATTAAAATAACGTTATCATTGTATTATTTAGGTATTTATTATGAAATAACGGTCTCACAAAAAATATTGTCTACACTAACTACACCAAAGGACATTGTCTAAAGAATAGGCTAATTTGTTACACGATAGAATGTACTGTATCTGATCATATAAAATCCTAAAAACGGGTTAAAATAAAACGAATTATTTAAGGACGAACTCTGCACAGCACTCTGTCATCTTACCTATCTCTGCCGACAAGCAGTAATGTCTACATTACTGTATTAACGTTTCGAAGGGTAAGATTACAGGCACATGGGACTTGTCAACTTATGTTGACGTAAGGGGCCACCCTTGGCAGTGGCATTGTGGGTAGGGCTCTAAGATCTTTGCGATTTAAAGCTCTGACTAGCACTGCAACTTATATGGGTATTTCTCCTCAAGTACTACAGAGAAACTGCTGAATTGTATCCCAAAATTTGCAAATTGCAATCTGTAAAATTTTCTCCGCCTGTTCTTTAAAAGAGGTGGCTTTCTGCATCTCACTTCCTAAAATCTAGGCTCCAGTTGAAACACGCCAGCTTAATGAATGGATACAGTTGAACAGTTTTCTTGAAATATTTCGCATTGTCAATGAAAGAAACGAACTCATCCAACTACAATAAGCAATTAGTCCGAAACACGACTTGGCTCTAAAGTGCGGACAAAACAAAACTTTGCAAGCTTCTTTCGAAGCAGTCAATGGAAAATTGCTATGAATCGAAGTCGAGAATTCACAAGAAATTCGTCTGGAGCCAATATTTTGTTTGGCAGTGCAACAACAAGGGTTCCAAGGTTAAGCTTGTAATTGATCAAAAAGCTGATTATTTGTCATCTTTGATTGTTAACATTCTTCTACTAGCGTCACAGTAATACGAAAGGAATTTGACCCCTTCGTGCGCCTGGTGGTCAGCGAAACACCTATCCATAACAGTTGTACAGCCACTAAGACTTTAAATTGCTGAGATCTGAGGGGCTCGGCCACCGCGCCCATCACCCTGAGCCATAAGTTGACAAGTCCCATGTGCCTATAATTTCAGCAGCACTCTTACTCTTCACTCTTACTTCTCAAACCGGAGCGCAGTAATGCTCAGTTCAATTAAATTCAATGTTTATTTGATTTCCACAATACAAGGTGTTATATAATACAAGGATCACATCATGGTCCCTCTCGGGCACAACAAAGTAGAAGGGAAATTTGTTTTCGAATTTACCCTTTTGCTTAAAGGTTCCATTCAGGAAGTCATTAATATCATAACATTTATTTATAAGCAAATCTATTAGTTAAAAAAAATTCTATCAGGCAGTTTATTATACATTTTTATGCACGTGACGTGCTTACATTACTGCTGGTGGCAGAAATAGGTAAGGTGGCAGTAGTTCTCTGGACGAACACAAGGAGGTCTACTGCTACTAAAAAAGTATTATCTCAAACTACGGTAGCCATAATTAAGAAGTAGAATTCCAAAAGTATAAAGTGGCGGCTGTTATTTGATTTGGCACTCACTCAAATAAAGTGTTTGTCAAGGTTGGAGAAGTAAAGAAAAGTCGTTGTCGGGCTGACAGCTGAAAAATAGAACCAGGTTTTTCAGGCGCGGAGTGATTAGCGGAACTAATTGATGTTCCGAGATTAAAGAAATTCAGTGTGACGTAAACACTCGTAGTACAACATTTTAAAGAATTTAGAACATTTTTTTAATTATATCAAGTAATGGGATGAACAAGTAAAAAGCTCGGTCTTACAAAGCTCGGAAAAATGTTGGCTTTGACATTTGGTATCGGACTGTAAGCTGAGGTTGAAGTTACATAGACAGACTTTTTCTTTGCGGTCATAACTAGTGAAGTAAGTTTGGGAATTTTGGTCATACTTATTCAAAATGAAGAATTTGCCATAGTCGCTTATGACAATGCAGAAAAGCTGAAATAATAATCGGAAAGGTATATTATGGTAAAGGACTATAAACCAATAAAAAGACTTCATTAGAAACTGAACTATTCTTCGGATCTAAGCGGCAGACGGACCTTAAAAGTATCTCGTATTCAGAAAACTCTATAAGAAATTTTAATATATCCATACAATTCTACTCCCGTATGCATAGTAAACTACACGCAACCGCAGAATCCTAATACACCTGGTGTAAGAATTCGAATTCCAATACACGCCGCATGCGTGATGGATATCTTTGATTGATTGACAGATTTTGCGATGCCTAGTATGACGTATTTAACCTCCGCAACGTCTACGTTTGTCGTATCTTTGGCAATTCACGAAAAAATGTTAACAGTTACATTGACGTATTTGAACGGATTGTTGTTACCTGATTTAAAAACATAAATCTATAAGCATTTTGATTTCCGACATTGTTACACATTGGACATGAATCCACTTTTCCGGATCCAAAATTGCGTATATTTTTCTCTGTTCTGTTCCTCTCTGAGGGCGTGGATACGAATCCCACTTCGGATAATACGTACCAACGAACCATTTCTTCTATTTTTATTTCATAATAACCTATTAGAAACGGTATTACATAAAAATTTCGTCGGGGATAGTGCAATTACGCTTAGCTAGCATTTCTTTTTGGCTTTTTACCAAAACTAGATTAGATAGAGTCATTCCCGTACCGGGAATCGAACCCTAGCCTCCTGGGTGAAAGTCAGGTATTCTAGCTACTAGACTATACGGGAGAAACCAACGTTTCGTGTTCTTTACAGGACTCGTGGTCACGGCTGACTAAAGAGACTATTTACAGTATAAAAAGAAAGAAAGAAAGTAAGAAAGAAAGAGTCTGTATCTATAGCTGTACATTTTGATGGAAGTATGAAACTTTGACGTTAAGTCCAATATATAATATATACTTTTGTCTTTGTTCTAAGCGTCTAACATAAATACAGTGTACATAAATCGCGCAACTCTAAGCAGACAGTTTGTCTCCAAGATACCCTTGTGAGGTATAGTCGATGAATTTCGTTGCTTACCCCATAAGTGATCAAAGTACGTGAAGACTGACAAATTAGCAAACAGTATAGAAAGTAAGTTCTAAGGTATTCGCGCTTGCTTCACGTTACGAATGAAATTTTGTTTTTATGGATTTAAAATCAACCGACGTGGGGCCCAATTCTGATAATTTTCTTTAAACCATTGGTCTAAGACATTTGCTATTCTGCTAAAATATATTTGCAATGGCAGTTGAGCATATTCATTAATCCAATAATTAACGATCGATGTCGCCCATCGAATATATAACCAGAAATGGAGACGAAATAAGGGCCATCCATCCCCGGGAACTCATCAGGCCTTTATATCACTTTTAAACATCAACTCCCGTTTGCGCTGAAATCACAAATTAGAAAACTGACACCTGACACCTGACGCTGATACAGCGCCAACAACTGACCTGTGTGTACGTCTTCGTATATTCCAAAAATATTCTGTATTTATTTTAATAAAGATAATATCTATAACTATGGGGGCTGTTCCATTCGGTGGTGTGGGAAAAATAGCAAAACATCTAATTACAAAACAAACGGAATCACATTTCATCGGTAATTAAATATTAAATAAGTAATTTTTAAATTTTCGTCCGTAATTGACGACACCCGTCAATTGTTTCGAATTCGGATTGGCCAATTGGAGCGTAATTGTCACCGTAATGATTTGGCAGAATAGTTTTCAAACAAATTAAATGACGTTTCGTCTCAATTTCTGGTCTTTTTCTGGTTATATACTCGATGATGTTGCCTTACTATCAACATCTAATCATATATTAATACACTACGCCATCGAATTGCGTTTAACTCGCCATTAAAGAAAGAAAGAAAGAAGAAAGAAAGAAAAGTAATTTATTCAGCACAATACACGTGGAGTACAATATTAATACCATTAAGGTATAGCATACCAAAAAATTGCAACGGCAGTTGAAAAGCGTTTGGATGGCTAGCCACTTACAAGCTCTTAAATGCTACTTTCATAGATTTGGCGCTACGGCTAAAAAGTCGTTAAAAACCAGATACAAAGATCCGACAAGTAAGCAAGAAAGATTCTTGAGGTCCGCTGGTTCGTTCCGTGGCTTAGTTGGCACAGCGTCTGGCACAGTTTGCTAGAACCGACGTTCAAATCCGGCCAGATCAAAGGAATTTTTTCTAAGTGTGAATCTTTGTATAAATAAGCTCTTCACTTTTAGCAGAATACCAAACGCACCAAAACCTCGAACACTCTATCGACACACAACTGAAATAATTGATAGTTGGAGCCCTGTGAAGATTCCGAAAAGTTGGTTTGTGTAAAAAACGAAATTTTATCACTAATTACAGGTTTCTTAGCACAGGTCATTGAACCTAGTTCGGAAGCCAGAGCCTAACAATGAAATGTAACTTTTTTAACCTAAGAACTCGATATGTAACTTTTTTGTTCAAATAAAGAATTGTTGTTATTCTAACCACCACGGTATGAGATCTTTTTCTGATGTTTCGGAACGGTTATACGCTGATCACGGGTTGACTGGTAATAATTTAGTGAAAATCATTAAAAGTTTTAACTTTTACGACAAATTTTTAGATCCGAAGAAATAGTTTCATTCTATGCGTGCGAAACGAGTACTTGTACGACGCCAGTCAGGACAACTCTATAGGGCTCGCACGACAGGGAGTGACCCTAGTGCTGGCTTTTGTATATACCTTAAGAGATCAAATTTTAAACTTTCGTGTTTTAATATTATTTCCAAAAATTACTTTCTAATAATGAACTATGTAAACAGGCAAAAGAAAAATTCATACATCCTACTGCCCAGTAGGTGCGAGACTTAGAATAATAACGCATGGAATGATAGTTTCATATCAAATGAACTGTCACAAGTGAGGCAAAAATCAAATTCATGTAGGCTAGTTTTAGTAGTAGGTTAATTTTCGGTTTTAGTGAATATTTATAAAAATACAAGTTGAAACGCGTTACTTCCTTGTGGAATGTGATGTTAGTATCTATTTTATGTTTGTCTGATGTATTTTTACACTCATTTACCGCACATTTCGTCATTTTTAGCTAAAATTCTGGAGCTCACTTAGCGTGTGCGGACTAGGTTTCTATGCGTTATTATTCTAAGGTGCGAGAATTAAAAATACCTATTTACTTTACTTAAGTAAAGAAAATGGCGGTAACTTAATATACATAAAGCAAAGTGTTTTATGTTATGTGTGTATTCTTTTGTTTTTTGTATTTTGGTCGCGAAAATGAGTGCTAGTGAGAAGAGCGACAACGAAAATGCAGTAATAGATACACATTCAAACAGATCATCAGAAGTTCAGCAGACTAATATTAATGTGGCTGGAAAAACAATAACATTTTATCAAGTGTTTAACAAACAAAAAACAAAAGGAGTGTTTAACAATCTTTTCGCAATTGTCATAACACGTCAAATAAATATTACCCTTAATATTAATTATTTTCTCACATTGTTTGAGAAAAATACTATACATGCCCCGGCGGAAACAGCAATCCCTTATTTCCCGGCCTCTGTAATAATGTACTATTACTGCAAGTGTACCTTACCCATTTCTGCTGCCTAAGCAGTTGTGTGCACATTTCTGTGTTTTGCTTTATAATAATACAACATGCAGAGTGTACAGTATGCAAGTGTCAAATAATCAGAACATATAATAGCTGATACTTAAGAAAGGAAAACCTGTGCTATAACTACTAGCAAGGTTAAATAAGGTTATATTGCCGCCATTTTGGAAGAGTTAAAATAGCGCGAAAAGATAATTAGCATCACAATAACAACACGGACGATAAAAATGCATAATATTTGGTAAGGACGAAAGATGTAGTGAGATCAAAAACATTTGACATTGTTGGCAAAGAGACTGGATTACGCTGTGATACTGATATCATTCGAGTCAACTTTTATATACGGAAGGCGTGGGTGACTTGGTGGATGAGAAAGCTCTATTTTGACACAATAACTTTGGCAATATTAGTGAAAATAGTTCCGAAGTTGGCATTGGCGTAGAAAACTCAATTTCTGAATCGCGGTGTTAAGGTTGTCCCTAAAGTAATGACCTGTCGCCAGTATTTTGTACGAAATTGATCGATTCAACGATTGCATTTCTACGGTAATCCTCACTACTAAGCGGAAGCATCTCGAACTCGCGCCCATCTTTCGGGACAGGTTACGAGAACACTTCTGAGTGAGTGTCTTTTTGTAATATTCGAGCCCACCGGGACTTGTCGCGGACTCTGAAATCTGAATGAGTCCCTTTTATTGGACACCCTTGTATTGTAAGCCTATTGTAAGCTGTTGTACAATAAATCAAGCCCTCTCACCAAATTCCGTCGTTCGATTTCTGGACGTCGTAAGGGGGCACCAGTTAGCCGAGCGAATCTCTACTACACTGTACGGGTGTACAGGGTGGTAGAGACTCCTACTACAAACTACATTTGTTGACAAAGTGTTCTCCTCTAAAAGAGGCATCTTCCTGGACCCATTGGTGAAATTACAAGTACATGGGACCTGTTAACTTATGTCTCAGGGTAACGGGTGTAATGGCGGCGTCCCACAGATCTTTGTAATTTAAATCTCTTGAGCAACACTGCAACTGTTACCAACAGGCGCACGATATGTTCGCTCCATCACTTGATATCATAAACAACGTTTCGATTTACAAAAGTGGCAGTAAAGTTAAAAATAACGGATGTCAAATGTGTGTAGGTGTCGAAAGACTTAGTTTATCTCAGTTGTATAAATAAAAGCAGAGAGTGGATAGCAATGGTTTTCGGTGACTGTACATTGAAAACTAAATGTAGGCATAGTTGTGAAACTTCACCTACTAAACGTTAACTGAAGACGGAACTATGTCGAAATACTTCCAATTAGTTTAAGCGAACTATGTCACAGGGAGTAGTTGCGGATGAATTTGAAATGGAGTGATAAAACAAGGAATTGGGTTCGGAATTATCGCTTTATTGGCAATGTTCTGTTGTTGTCGAAGTGTTAGTCCTATTACCAGGCTTATTTTCTGTATATGTAAATGGCAGTCTTAGGCCGCAAATTCGGAACGGTGGTGCGTTGTTTGCTATGGTATACACGTTCCAACACCATGTTGTTCTTTACCTTAATAGAGGTATTATCATTATTAATACAAAGATCGAACACTCAGAAAAAACACTCAGAAATTTTCTTCTATCCGGAAAATTCCTTCGATCCGGTCGGATTCGAACCGACGTCTTCTTGCATACCGTGCCAGACGCTATACCAACTAAGCCACGGAACGAACCAACGGACTTCACGAATTTTTCTATGTGCTTGCGTCGTGTCTTTGTACTTGGTCTTTCAACGACTTTTTAGTCTTATCTTATATATAGAGGTATTATCACTAAAATAAAATCACAAGTACCTCTTTTTATAATACCAATCGTCAGAACGAACTAGTCGTGTGGCTGGTGGTGGGTGACATGCCTGTCCATAACAGTCGCAGTGCCACTCAGAGCTGTCTTGAGACAATACTTTTTTTAATAGCAGTAGAGCTCCTTGTGAAAGTGCTCGTCCACCTTATCTATGTCTGCCTCCGAGAAGTAATGCCAGCATTACTGTGTTCTGGGTTTGAAGGGTAAAGGTGCTGGTGGAAATACAGGCACATGGGACTTATCAGTTTAGGTCTCAGGGAGACAGGCGCAGTGGCAGTGCCCCTCAGATCTTTGCGATTTATTTATTTTGCATCTCATGTACTACAGCTAAATGAGATGCAATTCCACCAGCATCCTTACCCTTCGAAACCGGATTGCAGTAATGCTCACATTACTGTTTGGTGGCAGAAATAGGTAAGGTGGCAGTACTTCCCCGGACGAACTCTTTCACAAGAAACTATACTGCCTAAACTCTACGTTACTGGGATATGAACAGGTAACCTCTCAATTGCGAATCAACAACTATTCCACTCGGTTAGACACTGAAGTAAATACAAATAATTAAACGTTAGACAACATTGTATATGTTGCTTCGATCTCAAAGCAAGTAACTAAAGCATTTGTGTTATGGAAACAAACACAATTTATAAAAGTTAGTTTTTCCACATTTACTGTATATTTTTTTCATTACAAAAATAGTGACAGACATAAGATTAACACGAGAAATAAAAAAAATCAGCTGTTCTTGACAATGTATACGCTTCTATAATAAGATTCCGGTTGATATTCAAAACGTGCCATTTACGAGGTTTAAAACTACAGTGAAAGAAAAACTTAATACTAAAAGTTATTTGCACAGCTCGCAGAGGAACTTGGTTGATAAGAATCTGTGGTAATGACCCGTTTAACTCCTGCAGGTAGTCTCAATCAAGATGTTTGAAATAAATATCGTAAATATTAAGTGTATTCAATTGCATATTTATAAAAAGCAACTCTTAGAGTTTCTTTCTCATACTTCTCGGGGGATTCTGCTTTACGAATAAGCAGTTCCATATCTTTCTAGATAAGTTTTGTTTATAATGCCTCTCTCTATCAACCTCTTGGTTATACGGGAAGGGTACTATGTCCTGTGCGAGCGACTATCTAACTCAGGTTTCAACCCCAGATCAGCCCGTTTGCAAGGACTTCATCTGGTTCTCTGTAGGTCACGAATGAGCAGTAGAGTTTAATTAATATATATATTTTTAATAAAGAGTAAGTGCGCATTTGACTTCCTCTCACCTGGTGGAAAATGACGATGAGGTCGACGACGCATTCTCGCCTACATAATGCCTATTCATTCTCGCCTTGAAAAGGTCCAAGTTATAACTTTCAGGGAAGAAGTTTGCAGGCAGGGCATTCCATCCCATAGCCGTTCGCCATATAAACGTAACGCTTCGTGTGAGTCCTTGGAATATCCACAACATAGGGGTGGAATATCTACGCCTAGTCTTCCAATGACGGAAAGGGGAAGGCGGAATCAAATTATTAAATTCCATCGCACACTCTCCGTGACATATCCTGTAAAATACCGACAAGCAGGCAACTTTACGGCGGTGTTCAAGGCTCTGCAGCTTTGCCTCTACTAATTCTGAGTCACCTATAAGCCTCTTGACACGCTTATCAATACGACAATTTCAAGTGTAATTTGCTTACCTATGCAATAAAGATGATTTGAATTTGAATTGACTCGGCCGGGGATTGAATCCGGGACCTCAGAGATGGCGACACCTTGAAAACTGGTGCGCAAGCCACTCTATCACGGAGTTCCTCGAAACAGAAGTAATCTATACACAGACATGGCGATCGCAGTCGAAAGAGCAAAATACATAAGTTGCATTAGAATCGCACTGTGAATAAGATCATCTACGCTCGTAAGCTCCGAGAAGGTCGGGTGGATTGCATTTTGGGCATAGTCGCTCTTGTAGCGGGAATGTTCATGAGTGGAAGCGATTTACGGATTTTAAACAAGTCAAAAAGGAGAAATTCTGTTGCTTCGTCACAAGTGGTTATAAATGTCGACCTTCATGTAAGAAGAGTTTTGATATACAGTGTTGCCAATTAGATTAAAGTAAATGTCGCTAAATCTTTGTTGTCGTCCCATATGAAAATGAGTCGCATTATAAGGTCCATTCAATTGGCAAGAACTTTATGGACATAGCACAGTCAAAATACAATCATATTAAATGTTAAAAGATTGAACTTAATTAAATACGCTCCAAAAAATCGTTTAATCTTAAGATAAAGTCACTATAAATTGGCAACGCGACAGGTTACCTGACACCTGATTGCTCTCATGTCGCCGACGAGTGCACTTCCGATAGATTTTAAGTTTTTATATATAATTTTATGTATGCAAGTTTGCTTGATTTAAATGAAAATAAAAAATAAAGATCTTATGAGGTTATCGTTGTTTTTGAGATCATTAGAATGTCAAGCGTAAAAGGTATTCGTAGACGGAAACTACGAGTATATACTCTAGAAGTGAATTGTTTTAAGTCATAACTCTTGTGGTTTGTTTAAAAAAATGTTTAACACTTATTCTGTTAAAAATTTACATTGCTGTAAAGTATAGCAATGTAAACTATAAATCGCTTCAGAAAAGAATGTATCCGTGACCAGTCACGAAATAATTTATTGCAGCGTCATGTTATATTAAAAAACACAAATAAAAAATAGTTTATAGTTGATTTAAGCATTCACGATTTTCACAAATTATATGATTTTAAAATCCGAACTTAACCGTGTATAAGAAAGAAAATATTTATCTCGACATTTCGGACGTGTTACAACGTTCATGGACTCGAAACTTCGACGGGTGACAAAAGATCAAGAGCGGGTATTTAGAAAAATTCACACGGCTAGAAGATGTTGATACCTGCCTTTTGAGTCCTTCTAGAGACCATAGAAGTTGCAACACGTCGGAAACGTCGAGGTAAATAAAATGTTTATTAAGTTCCGATTTTAAAATCAAATAACAGATTTGAATAATCTTCTCGCTACAACCATAGCCCCAACTTTAGTTCTTGAAACTATTTTCTATTTGTGCAAACGGTTTCAGCTGTTGCCTGTGCGCCGGTGTATAAATACGATTACATTTGGGCAACGCCATAAACCTGGAAGGTCGAATTGTTTGGTCGATTGAATGATCGGTAGAAAGCTTTTAGGGTTTTTCGATGTGTATTTCAGAGAAGAAATCCGAATTTAAATTTGTCGTTGCAATTTCAGTTAGTTTAGTTTTTTGAAATGTAGTTAAAGTCAATTATATACCCTTACAGTCAATTGAGAAAAGATTGAAAAAAGACGCGCGCAATGTAACGGCGGCGGCGGCGCTGGAGAATATTTGCAGATGCCCGCAAAAATTACGGTTATTCAAAAACTACAAAACGGTCTCACTGGAAATAAAAAGGAAACTATTCTACGATAACATAGTGTTTTATTTGATAAGAAATTCAAAGTGATTTACCATCTCACACCATCACAATTTCTCGCCAAAAATACACACAAGAGAAAATAGGTGTTGAACTTTGATGAATACGTACTACTTTTTGAAATGTTGAATATGTACCTAAAAATCCTACATAAGTAGTTGTATGTCGGTCATTTCACATAAATTACTTGGAAAAAACTGGCCGGTTTTCTTCATTGGTCGTATTTGTCAACCAGCAATTTCTAAATGGAATCAATCTATACAACAAACAAGACGTCACAAGTATTATACGTCAAATTAAAGAGCACACCATCTTTTATCTTTTTCCTTGCAAACCGTTAGGGCAGGTTTTCATGATGTCGTGACGACAGACAGTACAACATGTTTAAGCAGTGTGTCGTTCAGGACTTTTTCGACGTTACGATGACAGACTATGGAAAACGTTAAGGTGACAATGGGAAAAGCTGGAATGACTGTCATCTGACGATAAATATATCGCTCAAACGATAAAGCGTGTGCCGTGATCTATTGGGAATAGCTAGACACGACAGTTGTTCAACGATAAAATAAACGTCCACGACACAGTCACGACAGATAGTCGTGATATGGGAATAGGCTAGACGCGACAGCCGTCTAACGATAAATAAAACGTTACGACATAATGGAAACGGGCGCGTTATAATGATTAGGTAACAACATAATTCACTTTTGAAATTTCTAGGGTTTGCGTACAGATTCACACGTGTTCCGAGTGAATTTGAAAACGAAGGCGGCCATATCGTGTCTTGCGTACGAATTCATATGCATTCCGGGTCAAAGGTTAAGGGAAGGGCAACGGGTTTGGGGACTTGTTTTACAAGAGTTGTGAATCAACGACATCCAGACTCTATCACGAAGTTTTAGCTAGAGGTTGACAAATGTTTACAACAAATGTTTTGTTGACTTAGGAATTGAAGTCATAGGTACAATGCGCCCATCGAGTGTATAACCAGAAATAAAGACGAATGCAATTTAAATTGTTTGAAAATTATTCTGCCAAATCATTATGGTGACAACTGCGTTTGGATAGGCCAGCCCGAATTCGAAACAATTAACGGTTGTCGACAATTGTTTCACTTCAAAACGACCAGACGAAGAATGGACGAAAATTGGATAATTACATATTTAATATTTAATTACCGATGAGATTTGATTCCGTTTGTTTTGTAAATAGATGTTTTGCTGTTTTTCCCACACCACCGAATGGAACAGCCCCCATTGTTAGAGATATTATCTTTATTGCAGTAAATACAGAACATTTTTGGAATATACGGAGACGTACACACAGGTCAGTTGTTGACGTTGTACTATTTCAGCTTTCTAATTTGTGATGTCAGCGCAAACGAGAGTTGATATCTAAAAGATATAAGGCCCATTTGTCTGATGAGTTGCCACGAATGGATGGCACTTATATCGTCTCTATTTCTGGTTATATGCTCGATGAATGCGCATAATGGTCTGATCAACCGCCTCTCAAGCATAGGGTCGGAGGTTCGTATCCGGACTTGCACCTCTAAGTTTTTCAGAATTAATGTGCGCAATTTAATTTGAAATTTATTATGAGCGGTGAAGTAAAACATCGTGATGAAGCCTGCACACATCTGCAAAGCAATTTAATGATGTGTGTGAGGTTCCCAATCCGCATTGGTAAGAGAAGGCCTGTGCCCAGCAGTGGGACTGTATATATGCTTTTGTGCTCGAATAGCAGCAGCACATACTTTCTGATATAGTTTATAGCTTTTTTAAATTTTGCATTCCTCTTAACGTTTTGTTTTAATTCTTAATCGTCATTGCAAAATACGTACCGTGTAATCCCAAATGATTTTTATTTCTCTACCCCTTTTCCCCTCTCATTAAACACACTACGCAAAAGTCTCGCCAACACTTTTGAAGTGTAGTATTTCAAAGTTAATTACTGGACGTTTGATTTACGTGGATCGTTTAATATATTTATGTAATAAACATGCTTTATATCGAGTTCGTAGGTATTCGCGATTGTTACAAACAAACCAACGTTTCGGACCCTTTACAGGTGCTATGGTCACTGTTGAGTCAATTTTTCAAATTTCATTTCCTTACCATACTTTATGCTTAGCAGTAAGACATGACAATGACTCGATGATCGAAATATATTATATACAATGTATCCATACATGTGTATAGTATTTACAAGTTCAAAGTGTTGAAAAACTATATAGAAATTTGACTTTATGAACTTGAAACATGAAGTCTGTGTTAACGTCACCATCTGGCCCAAAAATAACTTTTACCGAGACCGTTTCCGAACTTTACAATAATAAATTATTGCTTAAAAATCCTATATAGAAAAATTAAAAAAGATTTTTACGTAAATTCTTTACGAAAACGCTCGATCAACTAATAAATACAAGAAACATCGAATGTATGCGTGGAAGACGTTAATAACGAAATATAGTCAAAAAAGAAGCCGCAATAACTAAATCACAAAATGGCGGACAGAATTACAAACGTTACGACAGTGTTAACGACTAAACCGAGAGAAAACCAACAAATCAACAAACATCAAGGACATTCAGTCAGAAATAACCCCACATAACCTCGATCATAGTTTAAGTGCTGCGTCTTAACAGTTTATTGTTGATCGTTTCTGCTTTTACTGCTTTAGTATAATCCTAAAATCCAAATATGCCAGAATTCGAAATCGGCGATTCAACGGCAAAAGAAGTCGACTGTCAACTTGTAATACTTTAAAAACCGTTAAGAATCGTTTGTTTTGTTGCAAGATTATGTAAAATCGATCACGTCTCAACAATAACTTTCGGAAATTCAAAAACAGCTGCATAAATGCAATTCGCGTTAACTACCTCAATGCATGTAATTGTGTACGTTTTGCATTCTGGACACAGTGGGATGAAGGCATCGACATTCAACGGATTTATTTGAGAACTACGTGCGTTGTTACTTTGAGGCTTTAGGATTCTTGTTGATATCAAACAATATCTAAGTCGCGTAATGCCACGTTGTCAATGTTAAACTGTCTATATCAGTATTAGAATGTTGACTCTCATAGTTATTTTTTCTGGTTTTCCTTTATTGGGTAATCTCATTTCGGAAAATGTCTTTTCACGATAGACTTTAGACGACTGACTAAACATTCAAAATGTAGTTTCAAACTCATGACATTTTAAACTTGTTACTATTTTGTGTCGGTTAGGTGATGACGTCACCACTACGTTTAGTGGTTTGTCTGGAGAATTGTTATTTATATTACAGAAGGAATAATATTTGAAGTTCACGATAAATATAATGAAAAAAGTAGTCAACCCTAATCTCACCTGTGAACCGGTGATTTGCGCGCCAAACGGCCGCGTGGCAAAGATGGCGGAGGCACGCGTTTTTTCGCAGCTTTCCGGGTTTTGGCCAGCGCCAGTTCTGACGTGGCGACCCAGTTAGGCACGCCAACCAGTGCCACGGCCACAGGCCAAGTCCACGGCATCCCCGATGAACTGCCGCCAATATCTATAAAATAAATTGGCCCACGAAATAAACGCAAAAAAATAATAATGAAGGAAACGTCAGACGGATTTGCCGCCAAAACGTTTAGGGTGAACGCACTCCAGTGTTTTGGCATGGTCCGGTGTTGGAAGTTGTCCTAATAGTTTGTTTGATTCGATAAGGAATTCCTGTTTTATTCAATCGCTGGCCGGTGTTTGTAAACTCGTTGTTAACATTGAGCTTTTGCGTATTTGTAGCTTCAATTGTACATCATATTCTCAAATTGATATCAAACTAGTTGCTAATAACGGTTTTTATGGCTTTACTGGAAAGTTTCGGCGTCTGTTCTAAACAACATATTATAAACACTGCAACTCAATGTAACTGTGAAAGAACATACAATGTCATTGTGTTTTGTAGAAACCAGCTATAGTTATGATTACAAATGTCGACTCGAGCTTAACAATTTGATTATTTTCTTCAAAGCTTGGACTTAGTTTTACTTTGAGCTTTGAACCTCGATGTAGAAGCATAAAATTACGGCTACAAACGTCTTAACTTTCTGAGTCCAGTTGGCCCCGGAAGGTGCAATTGGGCACTAAATGCTCTTTGTAGGGGAGACCATTGTAACAGGTCGCATATTTTTTGATGAATGTAATTTAGTATCAAAATCTTAGAGGACGGAAAAAAATAATCAAAATAGAACTTTTCATCCACCCAGTCACCCACACCTTCCGTATATAAAAGTTCACCCGAATGATATTAGTATCACAGCGTAATCCAGTCTCTTTGCCAACAATCTCAAATGTTTTTGATCTCACTAAGTCGTTTGTTGTCCTTATTATGCCAAATATTGTACATTGTTATCTTGTGATGTTATTTTTATTTACACACTATTTTAACGCTTCCAAAATGGCGTCAATATTTGGTTTTGAAAACATAACCTTATTTAACCTTGCTGGTACTTATAGGTCAGGGTTTTCCTTTTTTACGTACCAGCTGTTCTGATTCATTGATACTTTCTTATTGTACACTATGCATGTTGTAGTATTATAATGCAATAAATTATCATTATTATATTATTCCATATGTGTTAATTCTAGAAATCTTATTTTTCTTTCTCTTTTTTCTTCTTTCTCCTTTTGCTTTACTGTGTGCGGGGAGAGTGTGGAAACACACTCTAATTTGTATTTCATGTCTCGCTCTTTCGTGCCCTCTCGCTCGCTCTGTCACCGCATTCAAAATGGTGTAAGCTAAATAAATAATTCATTTACCTTTAATTTTTACAGTACATTAAGAATAGTTACATAATTTTCTTTATGTGTCACATGTGTTAGTATTTTAAATTAAAACTTCACATTAATTAAGCAATTTACACACATTTGATTCATTGACTACGAGTTTTATACCTCATTGAAGATGTTTATACAACTGACGGTTAGAAGTGCGAATAAGTTGTTGTTTGGGATATTCATAAATAGTCAGGTTTTATTGTTATTATTAGCTTTTCGCATTTTTAAGTTTTGATAAATTTACTTTTGAATAGCTTCGTCATCTTGTATCATTTTAAATCATGGTTGATTGCTTGGTCAACATTTTTACTATAGCGAAGATCAAGTTAGACTCAAAAGTCGATACACCTCAAATGGCTTTGATTGATTCCGTACAACAGTAAAATTGTCGAATCCATCACTTTGGAAAACATATATAGGCAAAATGAGGATATACGTAGAGCGTACTAAAAGTTTTCGGAACTGGCCACTTACATAAACAATATTTAAAAAGTAATTATAACATTTGGAAATGGAACTCTTTGGATGTAGAATACAGTTTGTTTCATCTGACTGTCACTTGTTTTTATATTGTGGCGTCATTGGTTGTCTACATCACCATGGATTTAACTGATGAAAATTTTAGTAGTATGACATTCTACGACTTTAGGAGTAAATTAACTGCTCAGCGGAGCTTCGCTCGGCTTCAAACTGCTTTTGGCAATAAAGCACCATGCGAGACGACTATTTAAAGCTGGTTTGCAGAATTCAAACGCGGTCGTGTGAATCTCAATGACAAATTTCGTGATTCGTGAACAACAAAAATATCGATTCTGTGCGCCGTATGATCAAGACGGCTCGGGAGATTCGGGCATCTTTAAGCATAGGCATGAGTCAAATACAATCAAGACTACACAAGCATTTGGGTGTGAAAAAGCTGCGCTCTCGGTGAATCCCACATAATTTGTCTGAAGCTCAAAAAACGGATCTCGTCACTTGATGCAATGCCATGCTTACCAGATTCAACGAAGGGGCGTCAAATTTGGTGTGGGACATAGTAACAGGTGACGAAACATGGATTTATAGTTACGATCCCAAAACAAAGCAACAATCGAGCGTATGGGTTTTTCGAGATGAGCCAAAATCAACCAAAGTGGCGCGCGTGTAAGGTACCTTTAAGCGAATGATTGCTTCTTTTTTTAATAAAACTGGACACGTGGCTACTGTTGCTTTGGAGAATCGTTGTACCATTAATAGTGATTAGTACACGACCATTGGTTTGTTTGGAAGTTATTGACAAACTCCGTAAAAATAACCGTAAATGCTGTGTCATCTTGCACCACGATAATGCACATTCTCACACGGCCAGACAGACAAATGAATTTTTGAAGGTGAACAACGATGACCTTGAGCCTTGAACCTTGTGACTTTTATTTATTATTAAAAACTAAGAACCAGTTACGCGGGCAACGATTTTCATCACCTGAAGAGGCTATCGAAGAGTATGAGAAATACGTTTCAGAGATTGTCACCGAGGAGTGGCATAAATGTTTTCAAAATTGGTTCATTCGTATGAAAAAGTGGTTAATGCACAGAATATTTTGAGAAACAGTAAATTAATTTCTGACCATTTCTAGTATTTTTTCTTATTCATTCCGGAAACTTGTAGTGCGCCCCAGGTACACTGAGCACTTATTATACGGTGTGAAAACACGATTCGTAAAAAAAATTCACGATAGATATAAAACACAAATTTAGCTGGAAATTTTACAAGAAAATAGCTGCATTCAGTACCTATTGAATGCAGCTATTGTAAAGTACCTACTTTACATATACCAATA
The DNA here is from genome assembly GCF_003589595.1 of Hyposmocoma kahamanoa. NCBI lineage: Eukaryota > Metazoa > Arthropoda > Insecta > Lepidoptera > Cosmopterigidae > Hyposmocoma > Hyposmocoma kahamanoa. The sequence goes on from NW_020653766.1 coordinate 2,274,753, forward strand.
ATTTTTTTATATTAATTGAATGAAATAGAACACGTATACTATACGATATACATTTTCCAAATTTTGTTTACTTTCGTTTGTAGATGAATAAATTCTGACCAGAAAACCAGTGTCCCTGCTGCTTGACCTATGCAAAATGAATCGTATTACTACGGCAAAAGTTTGAATTCGCTGAGGTATCGACTCTTCAGGCGAGAAATTTCAACAAGAGCCTAGATTTTTGGAGGTTGTGGAGGCGCGCTGTAAATTAATATGACTAAAATAAGATCAGGCGGAGAAATTTTGACACAGATCCGATGTCAAGAAGCGCCCGATGGCGACTGACGGGGCAACGGGTGGCGTGTTGTTAACCTACTGGGCATTTTGCAAATTTTGCGATAAATATGCATTTAACTAACTTTAACTATAGGGCTTCAGTTGAAAATCAAAATTTAGCAGGTTCTCTTTAGTACTTCAAGACAAATATCTTAATGCAATAATAATGTACAAAATTAGATATTTTACTTTTGAATAACTCATTTTAGGTTTTTATTTTAGCATGTGTTTAGGATTTTATATGATTGGGTAAAGTACATCCTATCGTGTAACACATTAGCACACTCTTTGGACAATATCCTTAGGTGTATCGTATATTTTTTGTAAGATCGTTATTTAAGAGTAAATACCTAAGTCATGTGATCTAGCAAAATGGTTTTTCCCGATTCTCGTCTAGTGACGCGCCTTAATTGTGGAAATCTGATTCGTATGAATTTAGTTAGTATTTATGTTATAATAACACTCATTTACGTATTTACAGATACTACGTGAAACGAATCCCTGAAATTACTGATGTTCGCTGGTTATGCCAAAAATTATACAACAATTTGTATCAGTGGGTAGTATTAGCTACAAATTTTCATTTTCTGGAACGTACTGCTCAAGGAAGCAACAATTTAGTACAATATCCACAAACAAATGTCCGTATTGACATACAGTGCTACTTTATTAGTTTTGAAACCTACCCAAGTGTCACTGACCCGTCATCGGAGTCAGGGCAGGCGATTCCGTGACGTCACGCATGCCCGGGTCCAGCCAAGTGGCACTCGCTCCTGGCACAGTTTGGCAAGCCGTTTGTTTATGTTTGACCGAATTCTTGATAGTTTAAGATATTTTTTGTCTTGAATGATAAATAATAATCCTTTTACAACGTCTACTTCTATTGATACTATTTACGCTCTTTGTCTTTTTTTTTAGTTACCATTTTGTTTTTAAATTGATTTTCCCGTTGCTTCAGTAAAGTCAGATCAAGTTGTACAACCTTATTTTGGATAGTTTCGATTTTGTCTCACCGTTTCTAAGGATGTCATCGTTATCATTTTAATTTTTTGTTGTTTCACCATAGGTTGTTGTAAGTACAGGGTCAAGAGCATGTCAAGCTTGATACTTAAGACTTAACTCTATGCCGCTTACGATAAGAACGGTCCAAAGTACAAAGTATTAAACTTGACGTGCTCTACAAGGCGTACCGTCCGAAATAGTTTTAATATTTGAGGTACGGTGTCCAAATCAAAATACGATTGGACATTTTTGACACACCTTCTAATGACGTATTTAAACTTCTACCCTATTACAAGTTAAGCGTCTAGGTGTTCCCCAAACGTCACAGATGCCTGTTGTCCTGCCAAATGGCACTAGTTTTCTAGTTTGCCATCGTCATCGTCCAAATTATACAAGTCATTGACTCCTTTTGTAACTTCATTGATGCTCTGTCCAAAAGTCTTTTGAGTCTGCCAGGGGATTCCGTTTCGTCATGCTAGGGTCCTGCCAACTCACAGATTTGGCTAAGTGGTGATGTTCGCGTACGCTATTATTGTGTCTGGATAGTTTTTGGACGTTTTCTCTTGGATCATGGCTTGGGGAATGCCTTGGCGCGGAGGTTTGTTTTGGTTTGGGATGGCAATGAAAACACAACAATACTATGCGTGTTGTATACACGTTGTACTTGTTGAGAAAGATGCGAATGCAAATTGAGATGTTGTCGCACAACAAAACCTAGTAAGTGTTGTGGATAAAATTTTACTTGTAATTTGTGGATGAGTGCGTCCATGACACCCGCGATACAGGGTTACATGGTTCATTGGTTACATCCACAGACCACATAAGTTACATCGTTACTCAAAAATGTATCTTACTAAGTTTATTTTAAATTTAATCTCTCGTTAAAGCGACATCGCGATAAAATTTGCAAGTCGAAAGAGGTTCACAATCTTCGAAAAAGTGTCAAAAAAGGAAAAAGTGGAGTACTATGGCTTACTTTTCAGTTCAAAGAACTTCGAAGAATCGTAATTCGACCATCTAACATTTCAACCGCCTATATAAAATGACACATTTCATTTTTAAACTCATCGTAACAAGACAATTATTTACGTATGCATCGTGTGTCGCCAACGAAGTGTATTGTGTTGTTTAAATCATAACTTAATGCATGCAAATGTGCCGTCACGATTTATGGGGAACCCAGTTTGTGCGGAATTTTGCTGGTGGTAAAGTGGAAAAAAAGAAAATGGGTTTTATTAATACTAAGATCGAACACAGAAAATTTTCTCCGACCCGATGGGACTTGAAAACAAGTCCATACTGCACGTGTGTTGTTTGTGTATTTTTTGCTAGTGAGAGATAGTAGAACCTTCTTCACCACACCAAAAGATACAGTACAAAGATCTTTAAAAAAAAACTCACAGGAGAATTTCGACAACTCGATAACTTGACCAGTACATCAGTTGGTAAGCGGAATACCACTGTGCAGTATGGTCGTGGGTTCAAGTCCCATGTTAATAATCATAATAAAAACTAGTGGAGTTAGTTCACAAAAAATCCCCATAATAATAGGTTGATCTGAAATTCTCGATGTTGAAGGTTTGTTCTTTTATTTTCGAACTGATAGAGAGATAAGTACTTATCATCAGCATCACCAATACGGATCTCCTTTAAGGAGAAGGTTTCGGTTATGGACCGCTACGCAGGTCCAATGTAGGTTGGAGACTTCACGTGTTTTCCAAGGGAAGGTTTTTTGTTTTTCAAACATACATACAGCCGACTGTATGTATGTTTATTAAGTGTGTTTTCCGATTTCTCCGTCAATTGTGGACCGATTTTGAAAAGTCTTTTCTCTTGAGGTGGTCCCTGATGCCGACGATGTTGTTCCGGGTTCGTTTCGGCTATCACAAGTAAAAAAAATATTTTCCGCAAATCAAAGTCGACTTTTCACTTGGCACAATATATACAATGAACAAATCACCGTCATGACAACCAGAAAAAAGTATAACAGTCACATTATCATCAAGAAGACAGAATCTGAAAAGCCGTTAAACAGACTTTTGAGGCCAGTTCTCTTTTTTTCAATGAAATTACAATTATCACCATGCAGGTTTCTCCTTACTTTTTTCCTTTCCGGTTAGCGAGAGGTTTTGCTATTGAAAATAAACAAATGGACACAATTTAGATATTAAAATCATAGGTACAGGCTATTGCTTGGATTGCCACTGCTCTTAGAGGTATGTAGGTTTGTAAATCAAAGTCAAAGTCAAAGATTATTTATTCCACACGTCACATTTAAGCTACGAGAAGAACGAGTAAGAAATTGTAGGGATTGCTCTTTTCAAAATAAACTTAAATGCCCTAGAATACACTCTGAATCAAATTTGTGTGAATTCTGGAGCCGTGTCGTCCTTCCATACATCTTTATCTAACACGTAGTCTTCAATTTTGTAATATGACTTTTCGATCAAAATATTTTTAACGTAGTTTTTAAACTTAGGAAATGATAAACTTAATATATGCTCCGGATACTTTTTGTAAAAACGCGTACAGATCCCCATAAAAGAGTTGTTTACCTTGGTTAAATGAAATCGTGGTACCATGAGTTTGGACTTAATCAGTTTTGGATCCGAAAAAGATGGCGTTACTATTAATTTTTGACAAAATCTTTGGGTATAATCTAGAGCATAGCAGTTGTTATGTCTGCTCCTACAAGTAATAGCGCGTTGGTATTTAGCGATGCGTTTTTTAACGTTGTACTGAAGTACCGCAGTTTGTATGGAAAAGCGCGGAGCACGCGGTTTTACCGCGCCCCCGCGCCGAGGGGTGCGGCCAACCGCAGGGTTATGGCAAACTGCGCTTCGCACTACCCCGCAGATTTTTAATCAATTTGTGGCTATTCCAGTAATTGTCGTTCGGATTTTCCCTAACAAATAATCAAAGTTTGTTATAATTGTTAATACAAAGATCGAACACTCAGAAAAAATTCCTTCGATCCGGTCGGATTCGAACCGACGTCTTCTTGCATACCGTGCCAGACGCTATACCAACTAAGCCACGGAACGAACCAACGGACCTCACGAATTTTTCTATGTGCTTGCGTCGTGTCTTTGTACTTGGTCTTTCAACGACTTTTTAGTCGTAGCGCCATCAACTGGGTGATAAATCTGTAATAGATTTCTCATAGATTGACATGCGTGAGTAGTTCAAAAATTTCTTCTTCATATTTTTTTAAATCTTTGTGATGAAGTTGAATGTTATCTTTGGTGCCTTTTTATTTTAGTGAACAAAAACCAGATGGACAGTATAACTGCAGCGTCCTGAATGAGTTCTGTATTATGAACCATTCTTGTCAAAGAAGGATCTCAAGGATCACTACGGGGCGATGAACTACGAAGCGAGTACTTAAAGTGGCGCGGGGACGCTAGACCGCTGCCCCCGCGCAGATTAAACCGCGCGTTGACGCAGATCTGCGCCTGTCGAACACTGACAGACCCCTTCCACTCTCGCACATGTAACGTATGTTCGAGACAAATCACATAAATCATAGACAATCCATATACACTACTGTAATCTTGACCCATTAAAGCGGTATAGAGTTTAGTAATACAGCTTCTTTAGAAAAAGTTTGTCCATGGAAGTACTGTATTTTACTAATTTCTGCTTCCAAACAGATATTGTAAGTATTACTGCGTTCCGGTTTCGTGAAACTACAGGCGATTTAACTTGTCATCCTCGTCTCAAGATGGTGCCATGTTATTGGCAGATTTAAAGTTTTGAGTGGCACTGCAACCTGTTTATGGGCAGTCACATCGCTTACTACTACTACAGTCACTTGGTTTTAGCAAAAAAAGTTAAATTTACATCATAATTGTTAAACTTTGCGTGCTTTTGACACTGTTTGCAAAGGTGTGCGTGTGGTTGTAAGTGTCATGGCTATCAATCACAGTTGCAGTGCCATTCAGAGCTTTAAATAGCGAAGATCTGAGGGGCACTGCCACTGCTCTGCTCTTTGAGACAAAGTTGACAAGTGCCATATTGTAGTTTACCAGCATCCTTATTCTTCAAAACTGGAACTAAAAAACTGCTTGGAGGCAGAAATAGAATGATAAGCACAGCTTCCTTAAGATCCTGGGTTATTGTCCATTTTGTCCAACAACCACGTCACAGTGCAAAATTAAATGTTCATAAAGTACCTATTGTAAACATTTACTGTTCTAAAAGTTATGAATATAAGTTCGTTGACCTAAATCTTAACAAGACAGTGGGGTGATGTCATATTATAATGCATTGTTTATATTATAATTAGTAATACGCAATGACAATGGATATCTGCCATTCTACGTATAATTGTAGTACAAATATGAACTCTGAAATGTAGTAAATAAATCTTCGGGTGATTTCATGCTAGGGACTTGACGCGTCACCACGTTTAGGATGGAGTGGTACTAAAAGAACAGCGGCCGGAGGAGCATTTTTGGTGCAAATTATAACTTAGCATTTTGAATCTTAGGGTCGTATTTTAGAACTCTACTCAATGCTCAATTCATGATTTGAGTATGGTTTAAAGCACTCGAAATCATACTCAAGTCCCTGCCATTAGGGTCGTATTTCCAGTGCTTGTGTTGCCAGTGCAATCTTGACTTGAGCATTGAATAGAGTTCTAGAATACGACTCTTAGTTTCAAATAAATAGCGCGGCACCGAGAGCGGCCGCGAGACTTGTATCGACTAGTTCAAAGAGGCATCGTGTCAACCCTCCGGCCGCTGCGGTGACGGAACGAACAAGTCGTGTGTCTGGTGGTAAGCGACACGCCTGTCCCTAACAGTTGCAGTGCCACTTAGAGCTTTAAATCACAAAGATCTGAGGGGCACTGTGATATAAGTTGACAGTTCCCATGTGCCTGTAATTTCACCTAACCTAACTCTTCGAAACCGGAACGCAGTAAGAACAGTACTGCTTGGCGGCAGAAATAGGTAAGGTGGCAGTACTTCTCTGGACGAACTCTTTCACAAGGAGCTCTCCTGCTACTACTCTTCAGTGTGCTCTTAAGGGTTCTATTTGCGTGTTATCGTGTTTTTGCAGCACATGGAACTTGTCGACTTATTGTATCGTATCGTATCGTATCGTATGTTATGGATAGGCGTGATGCTTACCAATAGGCGCACGGTTTAATCGCTCCACAAAATGCAACAGCGGTCAGTAGCGGTCACCGGAAGCTTGATTATTCTTGTCAACCAATGGCATTTAAGCGTTAAGTAATGTTTATCTAAAGAAAAGGTTTTTGTAAAAAAAGGGTTAACAAACAAAGGAACGGGGGCTAACCATAGTCTTCGTTTGCAAATATAATTATTTTGGAAATTTGAAGGCTTCAACTCTGCTGATAGCATTGCTTTAAATAGTAATTTCGTGACCTGGCTTTTTACAAACAGTAATTACAAGGATAGTTACCACTCTTTATGCCATGTTAAAAAATAATTGGTTTTGGTTAAGAATCTTATTTTATTTATTTCCCTTTTGTTCGATCGAAGTCTGGACTTTATTATCAAAGCTTGTTTGTTTGTTCCCTTTATTTGCGCATGCTTTCCCTGTTCACTAAATGTTTACCGTGTCAGTAGTCATTAACTTTAAGAAGCGAAATGCCAAATCTTTTAACAACTATAGTATAGTTAATAACAATATTTTGGGTGTCATTTGGGTTCTCACAAAATGCTTCACAATCATTAGTTATACTATTAACTTCATTAGAAATGATAATCAACTCTAAATTACAAATAAAAAAACACTAAATGGTTTCTCTTTAAAGGCGTCCAGAGTCCCTAGCAATGTTAGAATTTATCTAGTCCCGTGGTGGGCGCCAGAAATCTGTTAATAAACAAATGAGGTCTAATTCGTGTGGAAATGTTTGAATGTTCACAGGACGAGTTCCATCCGTTCATAGAGGCTCTAATGCCCTTTGTAAAGTCCTTTTCGTACACGTGGTTCAACCTACAGGCAGCAAAACGGAAATATTATAAGAAACACGAAAAACGGATGAGTCTCGAGGAGGAGCGGCATACTAAATATGAATTACAGGTATGTTTCATATTTATTTAGTTGCGTTTTATTGTTCTCTTTCCTGGTAACATTACAGAGTTTGACAACATGGAAATTTTGTTCCTGTGGCAAGGTATACAAAATTCTACCCTCAGTGAGTATAGCTACTATCTATTTTTGAAAGTGACTAGCAACTTATGATTCCAGAACGAAAAAGCAGAAGTAAAACAAAAATGGGCGTCAAGACTGTTGGGCAAGCTGCGGAAGGACATCACCCAGGATTGCAGAGAGGATTTCGTTCTCAGCATCACGGGAAAGAGGCCTGCCGTGTGTGTGCTCTCAAATCCCGATCAAAAGGGCAAGATGAGGAGGATAGATTGTTTAAGACAGGCCGATAAGGTGAGAATATATTAAATAAAAATATATAAATTCTCACGTTCGTGTCAAAGGATCATCAGAAGGATCTTCTGCTGTGATCGAGGAAAGCAGAAGTCAAATTTAATAGAATGTTTTTTCATACAGCTTGTTACCTTGATAGAACTACTTAATGCTCCTATAAACGTTCAATATGATCTCCTTCTTGCAGGCGATTTTATAAAATTTTACCAACTTCTGCTTTCCCGATTTTTTCTTCTGATACAATGAAATTATCTTTACAAGAAACTGAGTCGATTAGCATTAAATAGTTTTTTGTCAACATTATTGATTTTTATGGCCAACTCATGATTTGCCAAAAAATTGACTATGTCAAATTTGTTTTCACAAAAAAAAGAAACCTAATGGTTCCTAAGGCAGCTTCCTTGTATCTCCTATGGTTTCGAATTTCCCCATATTGTCATAGTTAAAAAAATCAGACTGTATATGTAGCCACAAATTTTATTTATAACCAACAAATAATTAGCCAATGTCAGTTATAAGTTTGGTAATTGGATGCCTTTGTACGATTTTCGCGTGACTAATACTGGTATAAATAGTTCAAGACAAACTATTTGATAATGTTTTTTATGTCAAGGTTTGTGAACTATCCAATTAGATTTAAATTCACAATTCTCATGCTCGGATTGTCGCACCCTATTGTGTAATAGGGCCACATCTGCAAACTGACAAATTTTAAATATTCTACTAATGAAATTAGTCGATGACATTTCATATAGTTCGTATTATTTTTATATTTTTTCATGTGATAAAAGCACTTTGGACGTATGAACGCATGTGAATTTATTATACCAAAATTGATATAGTGTTTACACTAAAGAAAAGATATTAGTTACTTTTCAATTTCACAATTTGTGAATTTTTTTTAAGCCACACCAATTGTCTGGTCTCAAAACTAGGGCACTTCCCAAAACACCAAAACCATAACCAATTCAGAAAATTTCATCAAAAGTCTACCGAGATTCGTATAATCGAACATGGGACCTTCTCGTTCAAGTAACATTAACCGTTGGGCCGGCGAGGTCGTCTAAAGGTCGAATGTGTTCTATGTTTAGAAACCTAAACTTTAAAAAAAATACAGTTAATTGCAGCCGGTTATTGATTGTTTTTAGGGTTATATCATTTCTATATGGAGTCAATTCACACACGTTGATCGACCATTGTTCCAAAATTCCAGGTATGGCGTTTAGACCTCGTAATGGTGATCCTGTTCAAAGCAATCCCCCTTGAAAGCACCGACGGGGAGCGCCTGGAGAAGCATCCAGAATGCACGCAGCCCGGACTTTGCGTCAATCCATACCACATCAATGTTTCTGTACGAGAGCTAGACTTGTATCTAGCAAATTTCATCAACAGCTATGGTAATGGGAGCGACGGTCTGCCAGGTCTCTCGCTCTGTATTTTATGTGCTTCTTATTTTCTTGTGTTTAGCTACATTGACGTCTACTAAGGTAGTTTGAAAATTGACAACAATTTGCACAACTTTGAAATACATATAAAGTCATTCTTTTAAAGGAGTAGTCAATTTTAAAATTGTTTTGTTTCATGTCTTCAGAAATCATTTCAGGTTTTTAAATCGTTACCTTTGTTGACGTCTGTAGAATTTGGATTGTGCGTTGATGAGTGGTTGAACAATAAAAATAATACTACAGTCATATTTGCAATCATTAAAATGTTGATTGATATCAAAAAGTTTATCAACGCTTCTTTATATTCTTTCCTTTAGTTGCGTATGTAGTTTAGTGTAGAACGTGGTTTAGATTTTGCAATTGTTTAAAATAGTCTTTTGTTTTTTAATTTTTAAGACTTTTTTGTACACTTGTCTAAAGGGCACATGAAATAATGCTACTAATTTTAGAATTGAATCTCAAGTAAGTGATCAAATTGACCACACAAAGCAATAGTATAGCTTCAGAGCCTGAATTTTGATTTATAAGCTTTGCCGCTTGATAAAACCTAAATCCAGAGTAGACTCTGATTAAATCAGATAGCGTCTTACTATATGAGTTTTGATTGACTGGACATCGAACCTAAATCGAATCGACAAGGATGCTACTTATTGCTACAAATTACCACTACACGCAGTTATCATCTGTTTCTATATTTAGCCTCGCTGTGAAGACTGAGACAGTTTCTGAACCACGACAAATAAAAGGACATTTAGTTTTTGTAATTTTTCCCAGGGTTTTAAATTTTTAGGTAAACTTCAGAAAAACTACCTGAAAACTTTTCCACAGGTTTCGTCAGCTTTTAAATCCAAATCTTTCCTTTCCCACTCCAAATTCCAGTGGACCTCTGTAACAACGTGGTGTGTTTCAGATATCTTATCGGGCTCGCTCTCGCCGCACACGCCTAGGGACAAAGAGAACGAACACGAGGCTAAAAACAAAGGTAACCGCGGCCGTCTTTCTTTAGTGTACAGTGTCGTGGAAAGCACAATCTTTCAAACCGTCTTTTAGAGCTTTAATATCACTTAAGTTGGTATAATAAACACATGGATTATTTTAAATTGAAAATTGGCTAGAGGATCTGAAACCATGACACTTGACCGGCGACTTCTGATCAAACAGAAATGTTTATGCCCCAAAAGTAGTTTATTAAGCGTTTGTAAAGCTATAAATGTCATTTTGAGTGTTCAATATTTGTGATAAAAGAAAACTGCATTATCTTTTATCTTTTGTCTTCAACTTTGAACCAATTCAAACCTGGATGCACATAACTTTTATCTCTGTCAATAGTTTTTAAAATCTATTTAAGGGAACCGTAAAATCAGAACTAAATTAGCGAATTGATCTAATTTCACTGCTTCCACAACACTGTTTATCTGCAAAAACTAAAGAAAGAACATTTCCTAAATTGGTGTTGCACAAAAACGTGTTTTTGAGATCTATATTTTTGTTATTTTTTTCCGCAAAATACCAGCATTGGCTTGCACTCACTCATGCTTTGAAAATCCAATTTCTGGAATTGTATGTTTGATCGTTTCTTTTGTTGTATGTAGTCGGTGTTCCTTCTCTTTTACTCTTTTTGTCTTTTGTGTATGTTGATGCTTTTCTAACATTAAAATTTAACACGAGAAAAGATAGAAGTTCAGAATCAAGAGATTTATTGCAAAATCTGAAATGATCATTGTTTAATATAACTGAACGTACACTTTTATTTGCAAGCTCCTGTTTGGAAAATGGTCTTAGCCGTGTTCATTGTAAAATAGGTATACCTATATTTAGAATCATCTTCACAATTTCTGAAGGTATTTTGTCTTATCGAGTTATCGGGTTTTCGCGATTGTTATATATAGGAAATAAAACTGTTTTTTTTTTGCGTATCACTTCTCTTTTTATTGAAATCAATGTCTTTGGCTTATATTATTACTATATGATTCTGAACTTTCTCCTCCTCTATAATAGTTAGAAAAGCATTAGCTTTCTATTTGTTGATATTGATGTTGTGATCCTGTAGGTATTTGTGTTTGTACATACGTCCTTGTTACACGGGTTATTGTTTAGCTAACTTTGTAACACATTAGTTTGAATTAGAATAATGTTCCTTTTGATTGTACTTCTTTCCACGAAATAGGAAGATGTTGTATTTATATATTTTAAGAACTCTCCAACATTCTGGGCAATTCATATCTCCCGACTTTGAGTCACCGTTTGGAACCTGTTTGGAAAACCAAATTTTATCGATTCGTGTTTCGATGTGCTGGAAGATTAAAGATGTTTGTTACTAGGTACTCGTATATACAGGAAATTTCCTGGTTCGAGATATGGTAATCACTGTAACTGGCTCTAAAAGGAACTAGGTAAACACTTAAGATTTTCTGCCAAAACGTTTTATTTCTAAATATGGTAAACATTTTGACGATTTTGAAAGTGATTTCATCTATGCACTATTAGAGTGATTTAATATTGGAGATATGACGTCTTCCTACATACCGTTTAAGTGGCTGCCACTTTCCTGCTAGAATAACTAAAACTACGTCCATAGTTTGTTGACAGAGACGACCGAAAGCATAATTAACCTTTTCGGCCCTGTCGGTTGCAGGCTACAGCCACAATCCGTACAATGGGGTGATATGCAACGATATCATACTCGCCACGGGTGTCTTCTCTTCTAAGGAACTATGGAAGTTGTCTAAAGGTATGTTTTGCCTTGTAGATAGTTTTGTAACCATATGTTTAGGCTTAACGCAGAAGACATAATTTTTGTCCGTGGAAGTGTCATATCTAGCACTGACTAAAGTGATTCCATGATGATGATGGATGGAAATCTTTTACATAGTATTTTATTTTAAGTACAGATGAATGATGAACGTAAATGATATTGCGAATGTAATAACAGATGTAAGGAATGACTAGAATGTGTAATGGAAATATGGAATGAATAGAGATAGATATGTGGAAGGCACATTGGGATTGGTAGAACAAGGAAAAAATATTGTTTATGATGCAAATAATCTAGTCTTGCAAGGTTGTTAAATTTTAAAAAAGTAACCCTGTATGCATGGAGGACAACGATTCTTTCGCGGATAAAAAGTCTGTCCTCTGTTTGCGACTATAATGCTGAAACTTTATATCAGCGGCGATAGTGACAACGGTGCTGGTCAAATTGATATTGGAGTAACAGGACTTGCTGAAGGCAGAAATAATGTAAGAAAATACACAATTGACATTTCAAGACGGGAATAAACAATTTAGTAGGTATTTGCACACTTACTTACTATCCCGTCCACGGACAGTGCAACCTGGGACAATAGGTAGGTTAGTGGAGGCGGAGCTGCAAAGCCTTGAATACCGCCGTAAAGTTGCCTGCGTATCGGTATTTTGCACGGAAAGTGTGCGATGGAATCACACGATTTAGTTCCACCTTCCACTTTTCATCACCGGGGGACTAGGCGTAGGCTTGAGTTCCACCCTTATGTTGTGGATATTCCTAAAATTGGCACGAAACGTTACGCTGCCACATTTATATGGCGAACGGCTATGCAGTGGAATTCCCTGCCTGCAGATTCGTTCCTTGAACCTCGCTCCATCGTCGATTTCATCGTCATTTTCCATCAGGTGAGATGGAGGTCAAATGTGTACTTATATCTAATAAAAAAAAGATTGGTGCACAAATACCTATTAATTCGTTTAATCGCGTTTATTCCCGTTATTTTAATCCAATATGAAAGTTTAAAAGTTTACTGTTTGTTTCCAATGTATAATAATCGATAAAACCTAAGAACTCGATATCAAATATTTTGACTGTCATCGCCACCGCTTTTGCAGTTAATTGGGCTTGTTTTAAATTGTTTATTTTTGACAGGGGCGGAAAAAGAAAGGTTATAGACGTTTCAGCATGTGCAAAAACAAATAAGATGTAATTCACAATGAATGCTTTTTCGGTTGCTGATATTTACATTTTAGCGATGTCGTTAGTTGTAATTTTGGACTGCGCAAAAACGTCTGTTTCGATTTTCTGTTACTCTCCCTAGTTAAGGTTCTCGTGCCAATAACCGCGACACTGCAAAACTGCTGCAGTCACATTGTCACGTTCGTTTAACCCGATTTAATCTTGAATCTAGAACTCTATTAACTAACCGTCTGCGTGGGCCACACAAAAGCAAACTGAAATACAATGTGTGGTAGCATTAATAATCAATTGCCAGCTATCTTTAGATTAAACCTATTTATGTGTGGTTTGATTTAGACTTTACTATCTATTAATAGAATTACAAATTGTATGACTAATGGATTATTAACTTTTTAATTTCAGCCTCAATTCTCCAAGAGACGGGTTCCGAGTCCCCTGGTGGCTCCGGCGGTGGCATAAAGCTGGAGTCGGGTTATTATTGTGGGTATAACAGTCCAGCGCCCCCCGCCTTCGAGCCCCCCGCAGAGCGAGCTACTCCGTCCGCAATGCTCGTGGGGCAGTGCTTCAGTGAGTTTTATTTTTAGCTTCATGACCTATTATTCCTCTTCGGTTATTAGATACGACTTGCATTTGTTGCAATAAAAGTAAATTACAATTATAATTGATTCGTTAATTTATTATGTTTAAATAAGTATCCTTGCGTATGATGTTTTGTGATACCTTTATGGTCCTAATTGTAAATTAGAACTGGGAACCTTTTTGTTGCCGCAGTTGGCACTATACGTCGTTGTTTTTGCAAATGTTTTATTTTAATTTTATTTTTGTTGCTTTGTGATTTTGTTTTTCCATAATTGTGTTTTATACCACCATTGCATGATCAGGGTTCTTAAAGTCGAGTGTTTAGATCACAAGGATTTGCTAAGTAATAGGTAATAGATTTTAAAATCTAATTACGTGGTGATAGCACACGATCCTTCTTTTTACTAGAATTAAAATAATGAAACACAATCAATATTTAAAGATTATTTGTTAACAGTCCAAGATATCAAACCCCAACTAAACCCACTCAAATGTTACAAAATAAAAAATCTAAACGATAGAAGTGTCCGTGATTGGCCAAGAACCGCTTATATTTTAACCAATCAGGAGGCAGTAGATTGTTTAAGTAGCATCATATTTATCAAATGGTTACACTTTTGTACCAGTTATGTAACATTTTAAGATATTGTGTAATAAAATAATTTGAATTTTAACAGTTTCAAAAGTACAGTGACGTTATTCTATTTATGAACACAGTGACGCGTTTAAGGAGACTCTGGATTAGCAAAAATAATACGTTCTTTTTTTGAAATTTTTCATTTCAGTACTGATTACCATAGACAATAGAATTTTGACATTAAAATTCGTACTATGAGCTCACAAAAACAATTCACTGTCCATGCAGCTTACGGTCCCCATTCGAAATCCGTTCACCTTTTCTTTCATAGCAAAATCTTATCATGACGTGCCATTTGCCATGCAAATCTGTAAAAATAAGCAATTCAAAAAAAGTTACTCCGTGACTAACTTTTTTTAGATTTTGTTACATTTTTAAGGAATTTCGTTGATCTTTTTATGATATACCTATAGCCAATTGTCAATAAATAAATACAATTAACTGTTGAGCGTTTTTTGAAAATTTTAGTTTGAGTTTCCAATCTTTAAAGTGTTGTTGATAAATTATTGGCATGAATGTTATTGCAATTTTTAAATGGAATTTTAATTATTTTAATAATTTCATTGACCGAAAATCGTAAAATAACTTAAATAGTGCCAAATTTGACTATTAACGCAATCAATGAAAATGTACGAATACAAGATACGTTCCAATAATGTTATCAAATTACAATCTCACCTTATTAATTTCAATGATAATGACTAAACATGACATGTAATTTCGTCGTACGACAAATTGTAACGTATAATTGAAAAGTTGCCGATATTACAAAACAACGTAATAAGTATAATTAATAATAAAATTAATAAAAAAAATTAATTATTCTCATTTTCAACACAATCGGTTAGCTACTGCTTGAACGCTCCCGTGATAGTACATCTGTCTATTTCTTTCATATGATTTAGTATGTACTTCCATCTCGCTCTTGTTAGATGTCAGCCAGCCATTTAAAAAGTAAAATTCATCATCCTGCCATGCCATTCCCGTTCAACTTTGTGTAGGTCATGATACGAATTTAAGCAATTCACGTTTACCACGTCAAGTGAATTGCAAGGAACTTGGCTGGCTTATAAGCTCATAGTAGGCCCCTAGGAGTAGAAAAAGGTTTTTTTTATGGAACCAAGCGACAGGACTAACAAGTTGCGCGCTTGGTTGTAAACGACTGTCTACAACAGTTGCAGTGCCACTCAGATCTTTAAATTACAAATACCTGAAGGGCACTGCCACAGGCTCGTCACTGCGAGACATGAAATCCTATGTGTCTCTAGTTTCACCAGCACCCTTATGCATAGTAAATATGTATATTTATGGGGTCGGTATCTTAATGACCATATCATCATAATGACCTGATCAGCATAAGGACTAGACAGCAAAACGACCACCTTTGCAGAAGGGCTAACTTACAATGACTTGGTAGCAAAACGACTAGATATCGAAATTACCGTATCGTTAAATGGACCACATGGTAAAACGACAAGGTAGCAAAATAACTAGATTTATGTACCTAACTTTCAAGGAAATAGTACATAATGTTGATTTTATGGAAATACCTCCTTCTGAAGTCCCAGAATTATTGTACTGCATTTGTTCTATATTTTTGATGTGTAATTAGCCAATAGCTACTGTAGTGTACGAGTGTTTACAAAGTTTTACATTATAATTCGTAAGTTGAAATATAACCACTCCTGAGTGATACTTTAGATCAAAAGTAAGCGACAAATTTACCTATATCAGGGCTTTAATTAGCAAAGCCCTGATAGGCACTACCATTGGACCCATCACGCGGAGATTTAACTTGACAAGTCCCAGGTACCTTTAGTTTCATATTCGAAACCCGAACACTGTGATGGTCACTTGCAGTGCAGATGCAGTACTTCCCAGGACGAACTCTTTCACAAGCCTCAGGCGCTATATTATTATTATAAGATGTCATCGGCCTAACTCCATAAAGAAAAACAATGGTCCGTGACCAAATTAGAGCCGTGCAAGTCTGGGCACACGCACGTGTTGATCGCTAAATATAGACAATGAATATAATTAGTATTTATGTATTACTATTCATGAATCACGCCGGTTTGTAGCAGTTGAGCTCTTTGTGAACGAGTTGGTTCAGGGAAGAACTGCCACCTTACCTATTTCTGCCGCCAAGCAGTAATGTGAACATAGCTTGTCAACTTATGTCTCAGGGTGGTGGGCGTAGTGGAGGCGCCCCATAGATTTTTGCGGTTTAAAGCCCTGTGTGGCACTATAACTGTTATGGACAGGCGTATAGCTTTCAAAAAAGGTCATAACCGGTTAACGTACGGTTGATAAAATTCACATGCAAATAAAATCACCTCTATGTCATCATAATCTTTTATTTTCATTTTAATTACATTTAGTGACAGTTTTTTTTTTAAATTTTATTATTTATTGCACATTGAAAAGTACAGAATACATTTAATAAAAGGCAAACACAAATAAAAATACGGGACAAAATAACTATAATAACGGGCTCACGTGCACAAAAAAACAAAATTATGTAATAGGTAACTAATGTATATGTAATGTTATACAATAGATAAATAATGCTCCTTAACCATTGACTTACAATTATATGGACGTCTGGTCCGCGCTAAAAATTGTCCGAACTTATAGGGCGTTAAAGTCGTATACAGAGCGTCATTCACGCTTTAGTCTTCGTTTGTTCGACTGACAGCGAAGCAAGCAACATTAGACAGTACTGCGATGACATTACAATTTAAATTCAACGTTTTAGCTTTTTCATATTCCTTTACATGTCACTACGTTTAAATAGGTTGACTTGGGACATTTTTTTCGTGGTTTTTGTATTAGACCCGTCGTCCATTTATTTGTAAGTCAATGTCCTTGTAGCTAATGATGTTCTTTCGTGAACATAGGAAGTGCGTTCCAAAGTCTGACCGCATGAACAGTGAACGAGTGAGAATAAAAACCAGAATTGAAGGAAGGAAAAGATAACTGGGAGCTAACAAGAGAGCGACAGGGTTTGTCCTGAGACCTGACACTCGGGAGACTAAGGGTTATGAAGAATATTGTAGAGAACAGAGACAAAAACTCAACAACAACAATTTTTATTGAAATCGGTTAACAGAAAGCGAATGAAATTCATTAAACCGGATTCATCATTTCATTTGCCACTCTTAGAACGTCTACGCACTGCATGCGATACCTACGTATTCGTTCCGAATTTGAGACTATACAAATGTAGAAAACTTCGACCCACTTCGGATGTCACTGGAGCACTAAGTCCGTTTCGAACCCGAGAAATAACAAATATCGCTTGTACACCTAGAGATAAAATAATCCCTGTGACATTTCGGACTGAATCGGACGTAGTACGGTACGATGTACTACGTAAACGCTCTTAGAGGTGGGACATTTTCTTTAAATTTGAAAAGACTACTCACTGAGGTACCTCCTTTTTTAACATAAATAATCTCAGTACAGAGTACTAAAAAAACCGACCTCAAAAGTACGTGGAGTTACGTCTATTTGCTAAGTTTCATTGAAATATCCCCTAGTTCGCCACTATACAGGACTTGACGCTGGAGATAATAAAAAATAGGTTCTCACTACGACACTACTCAAAGTATATTGAGAGAAAAACGCCTTGAATGGAAGAAATAGCAAAATCAACCATTAAAGTAATTGCTCCTAAATTAAAGTTAGGCGCTATTTATAAAAATGAATCTTCATGCGTGAACAGCCACCGTTAGAGGTGGATGATTTTCTTCAAAATGAAATGGGACCACTGTGGAAGTGCCCCTTTTCAAAAAAAAAAGAATCATGAAAATCGGTTCACAAATACCGGAGTTATCGCGTAACATACATACAAAAAAAAAGAAAAAAAAAGAACATACAGTCGAATTGAAAACCTCCTCCTTTTTTGAAGTCGGTTAAAAAAGGTTTTGATTTTTAGTCTGCCAGTGAAAGCAACCATTCGGTCGGTGAATGACGTTAGATGATGGCAGTCAATTCAAACAAATGAACGAGATCGAATTCTATTCTTAAATGTAACACGTGTACTGCACATTGAGTATATAACCAGAAATAGAGACGAAATAAGGGCTTTATATTCCTGGTAACTCATCAGTGATACATCACTTATAAATATCAATTCTAGTTTGCACTGAAATATAGACAGCCGCCAACAATTGACCTGTGTGTACGTCTCCGTATATTCCAAAAATATTCTGTATTTATTGTAATAAAGATAATATCTCTAACAATACCGTGCTGTTCTGTTCGGTGGTGTGGCAAAAACAGCAAAACATCTAATTACAAAACAAACGGAATCAAATTTCATTAGTAATTAAATATGAAGTATGTTGTTTTGTCATTTTCGTCCATAATAGCTCAAGTTAATTGGTCGATTTGAAGTGAAACAGTTGACGACACCCGTCAATTGTTTCGAACTCGGGCTAGCCAAGCGGAGCGCAGTTGTCACAGTAATGATATGGCAGAATAATTTTCAAACAAATTAAATGACATTTCGTCTCTATTTCTAGTTATATACTCGATGGTACTGCACGTAGAATCAGCTCGATACTCTCTGTTTTATTGAAATACAAAATTGTTATGTCCCCATTGAAAAACCCACATATTATTTTAATTTTGTTATCCGTTCCAGGCATCCCGCACAGTTCTGCGGGTCTCACTGCGCAGTCGCCGCTGGTTCCATCAAACACCATTTTTTACCAACACCCACCTCCCACCGATACGCATCCCACTGGTAAGTTAATTTATCTGCATATATTTTTGTTATCGCAATATGTATATTATATCGGGTACTTACCAACGCTAAACTAGCTACTGGGTAGCCGCCGTGATAGCTGTGGGACATGGTTGCCATCGTGGTAACAATATTAGTTTAATAACAATGTGATAGAGTTACAAACAGGCGATGTTTTCAAAATATAGTCAATATTCTTATAATAATAATAATAAAAACAAAACCAACATAAGTGTACCACATGGTACAAAAAAAAATTGTCAGATTGACTCGACCCCTAGAAACAAATCTATAGTACCGATTTTTGTCTCACATAATTAAAATTAGAATTTAGATAAAACGGGTCAATGCCATCTAGCGGATTTATAGGTACTATAAAATGAGCAAAGTTGCTTAAAGATATCTACTGTATATTACAACTTTTTTTGTAAAAAAAAACCGACCTGAAAAGGTCGTGAAATTACATATTCTATTTGCTAAGTTTTATTGAAATCGGTTATCGGAAAGTGCGCGAAACCTATTTCATCCCCTAGTTTGACAACCTTACAGGTATATACATGTATATACTTACAGGAATATTTTCTTCAAATTTAAATTGTGCCAATACTGCGGTACCCTCTTTCCAAAAAAAAAGAATCTTCAAAATAGGTTTATAAATGCCGGGGTAATCGCGTAATATATATGTTACCGGAAATGTATGTAATCCGTCATTGTATACAATACCTAGGAAATGTATGTAATTCCTAAAATCGCAAGGAAATGTGTAAAATAAATTATATTAGACACATTTCCTAGGAAATCTATACATTTCCTAAATAGCAATCGGAAATGTGAAACATTTGAGATTTCAATGGGTACGCGGGGATAGCGGGGCGAGGGGAGGGTATTGCTTCGTCTGATCAGGCGATCGCGCTAGTGCCGCGTAAACTGTCAGTGCGTACGCGCGTCGCAGTCCCTCTGGGCAGAAACGAATTGGACTATTTAGGTTAAGTTAGGTTTTTTTTATACAAACGCGGAAGTCCCTCTGGGCAGAAACGAATCGGATTATTTAGGTTAAGTTAGGTTTTTTTATACAAACGCGGAAGTCCCTCTGGGCAATGAGTGGTTTAATAAAAAATATTATTCTCATTTTAACAACGTGTTTTATTACAGAAAGCATTATTTTTACACATTTCCTAATACGATATTGGAATTATATACAATTCCTAGGAATTGTACACATTTTCTAGGACATTTATGTAACAAATAGTTTTTGAAACAATATTTTATACATTTCCTAGATAGCTTCGGAATTGTATACATTTCCTAGGATTTGTATACAATTCCTAGATTTCATATATTTCCGGTAACATATATACACACAAACATACAATCGAATTGTGAACGCTTTTTTTAAGTCGGTTAAAAATAGGTTTGATACATTTGGTATTTTTCAAGATTCTGGTATAACTGATACAACACATTCACATCTAATTGGCTATAATCTTATACAGTTGTTACCTTATTAAATTGTTGTTATTGATATAAAGAAAAATTATATTTGTTTGGATTACAATTAGTGTCTGTTGCCATGCTGAGTTGCATGTTCGATCTTCGTTCTCCAGAAATTTCTGTGTCTAGGATGTTACACGTCAGTTCTATTCGTCTTCTTCCAGCATCAGACGGCATTTCGCAACACTCGAGTGGCAAGTACGACAACGCGCCACAGGACTCCCTCGGAGATTTTGTGACCTTTGTTTGTCAGGAGCCTTCAGATGTTCAGCAATTACAGGTACGGTGCTCCGCTTTGTTTCTCAGTTCCACTAAATACATTAGCTTCGTGGATAACGACTAAACGACTCTTTTATGGGGAACTGTATACATTTTTACAATAAGATTCCGGGGCATATATTAAGTTTATCATTTCCTAAGTTTAAAAATTACATTATATTTTGATTGAAAAGTCATATTACAAAATTGAAGACTACGTGTTAGATAAAGATGTATGGAAAGACGACACGGCTCCAGAATCCACACAAATTTGATTCAAAGTGTATTCCATAGCATTTAAGTTTATTTGAAAAGAGCAATCCCTAGAGTTTCTTGCTCGTTCTTCTCAGGGAGGTCAGCGTAGTGAACGAGCAGTAGCTTAAATGTGACGTTTTCAAGTGTAAATTTATTTTACCTATGGAATAAATGATTTTTTGACTTTGGCCTTGGCCACGGAGGCCACTGGTTAGTCTCATCAACTGATATTACAAAAAATATATATTATCAACTGAGTAACGTTATTTGCGTTTGTTGTTCAACAAAAATAATACGTCTGAACCAATATATTAACCAATGATTTGAAATTTTTCAAATTTCAGTTTCTATAAATAAGTAAATACTAGACAACATTTTTAGATTTTCATAAAACCTTTACAATAACTCATAATCGCGTTCCAGGTACACAGCCTGTCACGGAGTCCAAAGCCAGCATATTTCAGCAGCTCGATGCTGCCTCCTCCTCCATTACCACCGATGGCAAGACCGGTCGCCATTATCAGATCTACAGGTATTTAATCTTTTGGGGATTTCAAGAATCGTGCTCATTCCTCCAATAACAGTAACCTACAACCTCCATGATTATATTTCTTTCAGCGAGCGAGCTAGGCGTCAGTGGAGGCACGTCACCGTCGTCTCCTGAAGTAAGGTCACCACCCACCTCACCGCGGAGGCGGTCGCCACTCACCTACCGCACCTCCGACTGTCACCCACCGATCAGCCATTTCAACCACTTTCATCCGCAGCCACAACAGGTATAAAGTTCCACGCGTGTCACTAAAATTAGATCTGAAATCAGAAATTTAACATCAATTGAGAATTTGTAACAGAAAGAAGATGGAAATTAATAATAATTGTTACTGTTTTACAAAAAAAACCGACCTCAAAAGTGGAATTACATCTGTTCGCCAAGTTTTATTGAAATCTATTACCGGAAAGAAGTTTCATCCCCTAGTTTGCCACCCTTAGAGGTGGAATATTTTCTTCAAATTTAAATGGGAAAAATACTGAGGTTTCTAACAAACAAGGAATAATAGAAAACGGTTCACAAATCGCGTAACATACACACACAAAAAATACCGTCGAGTTGAGAACCTCCTTTTCTTTTTGAAGTCGGTTAACACAATTAATAATGTGAGACCATCACGCCGATTGCGTGGTCTTAAATTAGGAAATTCCGTGTACTATGAGTACCAGAGAAACGGGTTTCACACTGCGGAACTACCCAGAATACCCAGAAATAAATCAGGAAAGTTCATTTCCCAAATGGGACTGCCTCATTCAGCGTCTATTGAAGTCCTCAATTAATATCAGAAAAAACAATTATACTAACTGCTTCCGTCGCCGAACATGCTTGCTGGATTGCCACGCAGAGGTCCCGGGTTCGATTCCCGAGCTGGGAGAAATATCTCTATGGCCTTTTGTATTCTTGTTTATGGCACCCGCGAGACGGATTCTCTAGTACGGGGCCATGAGTGTTATTATTATTATAAAAAAATATAAGACAACAAAAGCAAGCCATCACATATCTCAACCGAGAAGTGAAAATAGGATAATAGTAATCGGTTAACAGATTCTTCTCGGCCATTAAATTTTGGCCATAATGTGCTAAAGAAAGAAAGAATACCCGCCAGTGTCCTTAAAAATCTATGTAATAAGCGCCATCTAGTTGATTTGTTTGTTATCACTAGAAATTAGAGTATTCATCGCGACATCTGGTATGCCAATAGGTACTAAACATCCCAGTACGCTGCCTTGTACCGCGATTACCAACCCCTTGAATTATTGGTCCATGCTGACACAAAGATATACTAAGAAAAACTCCTTCGATCTGTTTAGATCTTTACGTGCTGGTTTTTAACGGCTTTTTGAGACCCAAGAGAAACTTATATAATGTACTATTTTCAGGTTTTCAGCTATGGCTCCCTCGGCAGCGTGGGTCTGGGCGGCGGGGTGTCAGCGGCGGGCGGCGGGGCAGTGATGGCTGGAGGCGGCACCATCTCACCACCGGGAGGTCTCGGGCTGTATGCGCCCAGGGCACCAGCTAGAGCTCCTCCTAGGTAAATTCTTCGCATAGCTCCTTAGGGTTGTCACGTGCTTGAATATTACAGTTATTTAAGTTAAACAAACAAGTCGTGCGCCTGATGGTAGTAGCTACGCGCCTGCCCATAACAGTTGTAGTGCCACTTAGAATTTTAAATCGCAAACCACAGCCAATTTTGAATTTCAACCAGAATCTTATTGTAGAAGCGTATAATTGTTTTTTTGATATTAATTATTTAATTGAGGACTTCGAAGACGCTGAATGAGGCAGTCCCATTTGGGAAAAGAACTTTCCTGAAATATTTCTGGGTATTCTGGGAAACCCGTTTCTCTGGTACTACATAGTACATAGTACACGAAATTTCCTAATTTAAGACCACGCTATCGGTGTGATGGTCTAGCATAACATTATTAATTTTATTAACCGACTTCTTGTGACTTTGTGAAGATGACAGCCAAAAACAACTAGTTTATTTTTAATATATTCATCTTAACATGAATTACATTTTCATAAATCTACTGTGTGTGTAATGTTTATCTTTCAAAGACACTCTAGGGCCCAGATTGTTAATGTTGTGTTGTGCATACATGCAAAACTCGTTGTTACGTTGTTTTGTCTTATTATTCTATGACATTAATTCGAATGCAATTTTCGAGAGCGAAATTCCCGGGAATAAAGCCCTAATATAAAATAATATAAACCGAAATTAAAGAAGACGCGTCTACGGCTACAGCGGAGGATACCTGCCCGACAACATCGTCACGATAACCACGCTGCGACAAAGAAGAAACAGCTCGAGATAATTCGAGCAGATATTACAATGAATAACACTTCTGCTTCAGATGGAACGCCCCTTTCTCGACTTTAGAAGAAGAGTTCAACATAATGACGGCACCGGGTGGACCTGATCATGTCGTCCTGCTCGATGATGGTAAGATTCTTTTATTAAAGAATTTCCTGGTATTTTTAGTTCCAGTCTGTTACCACGATACAAGTCTGTAGGTGAGATGTAAAGGTACAAAAAATACATGTACGTTAACCGTACATTACAATGCGTAATAACATAATAAAAAAAATAAGGTGACGCGGCTATATAGCATGACACAGGTAAATTGGAATTTATAAAACATTGTTTTAGAATCACGCAATGGTAAAAGACATTAAGTCTTATCATTATTTATTATATTTTGATGAAAATGAAGCAAAGTCGAAATAAAATAATGTTTGCATATGTCACACTGTATGATGAGAAGACAGAAGGGCGAACCTGTGAAATAAAAGAAACAAACATTTAGCACTTAGAGTCTGCTCTAAACAAAATAGTAGGCTCTTTTGCGTTCACTTTTAAATATTTATTTGACCTTAAGATTGATTTTAAATGTCTAATTATGAGCCCCATTCTCTTTAAAACACTCTGCTGTAAAGCCTACTATGTGGCACATAGGGAAGGTTCTTTACCTTTCGCTTCTTTTTGTTATTATGCAGGTACTTCGAAACTGTTGCACACGTTTTTTTATATTACGTGCCTATTCCGATTTTTGACAACACTTGCGGCTATAATATCGATTTTACTTAAAAAGATAATTATAGAACAGTAAAGAGAAAAAATTTCGACAGACACCTTTATTTTCCAGACCGCTTCTTCCAATCCAGCGTCATAACATCTGAAGCGACGGCGATGGACACATCGGCCTCTGTCGGTCAGTCAGTCGTCGAGCCGTCAGACGACATCGCCCCCGACAAACCAGCCCCCGATTTGCGATCGCCGTGATCCACGCCCCTCGCGTCCTGCGCGAACGAAACGACAGCTTCATCTAACTCACATGTTTCAAATATCAACTCACAGGTCTCAAATATCGACTCACAGGTTTCAAGTAGCAACTCACAGGTTTCAAGTAATAACTCGCAAGTCGCAAGTTACAACTCTCATGTTTCGAGTTACAACTCGCAAGTTTCGAGTTATAGTTCTCACATTTTGAGTCCAAACTCTCATGTTTTGAGTGTACCGAGTATGTCGCACTCAGATACTGTCTTGAGTCTGACAGGGTCTCAGATTTTGAGTCCGAATTCTCATGTTTCGAGTATGAACTTGTCAAATTCAACTGTTTTGAGGTGGACACCGGCACCGTTGCCTCATTGGCGGCCAGTGACACATCGGACTGTTTAATATTGTTTGCTTTTTATATATTATGAAGAGCACGTTTGGTTTTGCCATTAAAAATGGCATGCTATGATTTTCGTTTAAAAACAATTTAACGGAAAAAAAAATTGAATACTTACCAAGTTATTAAATTGCTTTAGGTTTTGCTGTTATGGTAAATTTCAGAATAATAAGAAAAACATTCGGAAATCTTTTTTTTGTGACATTTCGGTCAGCTAAGAGACTTGGATTTTTTTTGTTTATTCAAAACAATAATAATTTCGTTCGTTCAAGACGATGGCGATCGTACGGGGCAATGTAAATAAAATTGAAAACTAAACGCGACAGAAGTTGTAGAAGAAAGTCTAGATTTAATCATTTTTCAACTACGCTTATCCTCTGTGCAAATCTTAACGAAGTGACATTGGCGCGGGGCGCAGTCGAAAATTCATTTCAGTGCCACCTGGTGATGGAAAAGGGTAGTTAACGGCTAGCCGTTTTCAAGGACAATTTACTGCAAAATTAACGTCGTTACAAATCGGTAATGTTATTAAAAGACACAGAGGGTCAGTGTAGCTTTCCTTAAATACTCGTTAAGGCAAACAGAAATACAATACTCCAACGGTACTTATGTAAAAAAGTAATAAAGGTAAAAAAAACAACATATTATATTCTAATATTTTTATAGAATACAAATCGAGTATGATATGATCAAGCCTTCCAGTAATTTAGTGAAATGTTAATATGAGATGCAGCTTCAAAATTGTTTTGCTAAGCTGTAAGACAGTCTGTATGCTTTCATGAGGTGATTTACCACAATGATGAGTATTTACTCTTTCTCTCTCTCTCACATTCATACAGTAGAAAAGGGATGTAACCGTCTGTGTTGGTGGAAGTCACTTCATGAAAATGTACATTTATAGGAATGCGATTTATGAAAAACAAAATGCTTCCATTACTATCGTCACAACTCGATTGGTTGACGTAAGTGTGATATTATAAGTTGTTTTTGTTTCATTGTTGTGTGTTTTTGTATTGAAATAATAGAATAAGCGAATGTAGTTTACATTTTTTAATTTATTGAACGAATATTTAAGAAAGACGAGCCTTGCTTAAGAGATTAGTTTAGATTATAATTAGTAGCCATGAGATTAGGAATTGTTGTTGGATTTTCAATTCAGGTTTCGCGTAGTAATATTTCAGGCTAAATATGGAAAAAATATGTAACTGATCAAAAATGTTCGTATTTATTTTGTTTCAAAATTCAGCAGGAGAATTGTACTATGTTTTGATCTCAATATAATGTTTAAAACGTCAATTATATAAATATGAATTGAAAGACAACAACTGTTTCAAGTAAAACTTGGTTCTAATAGAATAACACAAATAGGTTCACAAACGACGACAAATGAGCCATTTCAAAATTGTATTAGAACAAAGTTTTGCTGTAGTTCGACAAATGTCGCGGGTCATTTTATAGGTGCCTTTCATAAAAAAAACGTATAATAAACTTATATAATAGGGACTTGTACATTGTAGTGTTCTTTAAAATCCATCCGCTCACACCTGTAACATGGACAGTTAATAATTAAATTAAGATTTAGTTTTGTAACCAAGAAGTTACAAAAGAAGACATGAATTTTCACACAAGATATTTTGAATAATGCTGTTAAATAAAGCCTTCAAGATACCAACGAAGTAGACGGTGTCTGTACCGTATTGTGTTACTCAGAAATGTGTAGTTATGAGATGTAGTCGTAAATTCATCATTTTGACGAAAATAAATTATCACCAGCTTAACACAGATAACTTAAAATTCTGAATCCAAGTACGTAATAATTTTTCAAAATTGTAAAGCTAATAAGAATTTTGTGATCAACGACTTGGAAAAAAGCACCTAAAATGGTATTCTATGACCACCTTTTGTAGTTTCCGATTATGAAGATAAGGATAGTGCTACATTCGTCAACCTCACATGCTTTAAATACATACTGAATCTAAGACATGTAGCGCATTAGGTTCAATTTATATTGCAGCGAAATAAAATGCATAATGAAGTTTATACCTAACTTACAAACTAAATACTGCGCGAAAGTTCTCCAGAAGACGCGCCACCTGTTTTTTTGGCTCGTATCCAGTTTGTACCTAACACAATTAGTATAAAGGTTATTATGTTAAGGCTACAAAAACTTGCTTCTTTTCGGCGGTAATGTAAACTGCGCCTTAGAAGTAAGTGCTTTAAGTGATCTTTTGGTTACAAAACAGTATTTATAATAATAATCCTTTAAACTTAAATCCTAATGCATAAGAATCTCTTTCATCAGTACAGCGTTTGATTTGCAACCCAGTGGCCATACGAGACAAGCTAGTCATTAGTATTACAATTGTAAATTTAAAATTACATTAAATGAAAATAAAAAAATATTTACAATTTCTCCTTACATTTATTAGTAAGGAGTCAAAACTAAATATTGTGGCCAAATTACAATTAATAAAATTTAAATATATATACACGATTTTTAATAGAATTTAGCCTTATATAAGTACATTAAGTTGACGATTTGTATTTTGAATTTAAGGTGACAATGACGGCAAAGGAAGACAATTGAAGGTAGACACGGAATCATCTTCGTGTGTGTGTATCTCAAGTGCGTTCACCTCTTGTGTGATTCATTAACTTTAAAGAATTTTCGATCTAATAACAACCCAGTCACGTCCTCGAATGGAAAGACAAAAATTATATTTGGAATTTTACAATACACACACCAAAGTCACAACTGTTTATTATGGATTCTTTCAAGCTTCTAAAAGCAAGCCTTAGTTCATTTTATAGAGATTATAATTTCTCATAAAGTCAATGCCTTTTTAAACAAAGTAGGAAGATAGTAAGTAGGAAACGTAGCAATAAATGACGAGCAATAAGTAAAATTAATTATTAATATTAAACAAACAGCTTTAGGAAAGCTAGAATTGGTACTGAAATTACGTAGTTTCCTATATTCATAACGATTGACTTGCAAACTATTTTTTCTATAGACAATCTGGCAAACAGACTGTAACAATAAATAAATTAATAATAGGAAAACGGTTTGGTACAATTGGTAGCTGTTTTCACAGATAATAACTATAATGTTAGAATTTATTACAGCTGGTATAGTTCAATTAGGCAGAAGAGCAGAAATTAGTCAATTGCTAGCTATAGACATTATAGAAAAAT
The DNA here is from genome assembly GCF_003589595.1 of Hyposmocoma kahamanoa. NCBI lineage: Eukaryota > Metazoa > Arthropoda > Insecta > Lepidoptera > Cosmopterigidae > Hyposmocoma > Hyposmocoma kahamanoa. The sequence continues at coordinate 2,303,270 of NW_020653766.1, forward strand.
ATAAAACAGATAAAGAAATAAAATAGTAATGTCACTTAAGGCTTGTTGATCGCAACGGTTCGGAAACCTATTCAATTTCGTCGAATAATAACCGAAAGAGGTAACCTTGTAACGTGGTAAGGCAATATTAAAATAGGTGACGAATTTAAAAGCTCATTGGTGCCGAAAATTCTAGACTGTGATTCAATTGTTCATTATGAACGTGTCTTATATTGAAATAGTTGTTTTTGTATGATTGGCAAATGCACAGTTAGTGTTATTGGAAGGAATTAAAACGCGCTATTGAAAATTGACAGACGGAGACATGTTGTATGAAATGCATTTGTTATTATTATTGTAATAAAGGATGTATTCGTAAATTGGAAGCTAAGAGTTAACTTTTTTGGACAGCGTTAGTAGTTTTGGTAGTATTATATTCATAGCTTTGCAATAGATCGTGTTAGTAACATGTACACCATCAGAAAAGTTGTATATGTTGCTAACATTGAGTTATTTTCCTTTAAATAGCACCATTGTTACGATATGGAGAATAATTGAAAGCCTAAACATTATGTGCCTTAGATACAACAATATTGTATGATATTTATGATGCGTTCTATACAACGTGCTAACTAGAAATAAATAATAAACGTTATTTTGAATGCCTGGACTTCGAATCGTTATCTCCATTGTTAGAATTGATTTTCGCAAAGGCTTGTAAATCTATTAAACGATCACTATCACTTCCTACTTGTATGTATAATTTAAATTAAAGGAACTCACTCAATGTCAATGATGTGTTTTGTTAAAATTTAATTTCATTTTTTAATATTATCGTTTTCAGTTTGTTCAATCAAAGTTTAACTATATACGTAATATTAACTAATTATTTTGTTCTAATTAAATGTGTAATGTAATTTCTACCATTGTCTTTATTGACAGTTTTTTGCCACACGATAAATAAATTATACTTATTATATTTATCGAAATTTTTATATATAATTGGGCGTCCAGCAGTCTGGAACTTTATTTCGAATCCACTGTATGATTGTAATCCCTCATCTAATAATTATATTACAATTAAGTAACGCTTCTATGCGTAGTTTTGCTGAAATATTAATACGTCTACTATATTATATAATTTAGTACTTACATACATTTAACCCATTTAAGTATCTACTATATACTTTACTGTATATCTTAATCTATGCAATTTGAATTAGGCATGCTTTTTTATTTCAAAACAAGGTGTAGACAATATTATTTTCTCGCATGGCTTCTTCGATATCTATTCGTACTTCAAAACCACGTATGTTCTGTATAACAAAAAATAGCACATTGGGACAATTAATTTCTATCTGATCATTATAATTGTTGAAAGAAAAAAGTAATAATGAAACTCAAATCCGTCGTAATGTTAAGTTTTGTGAATTTCTCAGATTGAACTAACAATACGTAAATAGAAATAATCGTAAGCATAATTAGTTATCCAATAAAAAAAATACTCCTAGTTCTGAATTTCTTGTGCAATTATAACTGTTTTTAGGCGAATTTATTAATTATTTTTAGCATATTATTATTATTGTAATTGTGTCCACGACCATGTCTGTAAATATGTTCTTTATTTTTTATTATAATTCATTTAGTATGTGAATTTTACGTTACTTAATTATGTTTGTCATTAGTCTGAATTCATGTCGTTTATTGCTTTTCAAATTTCCCATATTACTTTAAAGCCTTTTCAACTAAATAGTGTAACTTAGAACGCGTGAAAATACCAAAAAATACCGACATCCCTAAGGTTTTGGGTTACACAATTTGGTTAACAGACATAAACTAAAGATAGACTTGTAAAAATGTTATAACATGTATTTTTAACCTATACATAGTAAGATATTTATAGAATTTTAGTCGTTTAATTATTTCGAACGACTTGTTATAAAGAAAATTGGTGCTTAAAGCTTAAACAAATACGAAACGGCTCGTGTCGGGTGTACTACTGTACTGTCTTGGAGGGTCAGAGCATTAGCATGCGTTGTTATGCTTGCGTTTCACATCGAATTATTTATTTAGAATACACCCCCAATTGCATAATAAAAAGGCATATTTTAGGCAAGCACATTTACTCGACTACATCATAACTTTGCTCACTAGGCAAGATTGTAGTCAGTCATTGCGAAATTGCTTTATCATTAAATTAAAAAGCGTGAACAAAACCTTTTTCGTAAAAAAATATTAATGCCGCTGTTACAAAGACACTGCGTACGGCACAATTATTGTAATTCGCACAAAATGTTACCGTAGTTCTATTTTCACAAAATCTCTCGGCAATTCTTAAAGCACAAAGTTACTGAAATGGAAAAAAGTTAAAAGGTAATTTAATCAGCCATGATTTGATTTTAGTCAGATTTCACTTTCTATTCAATAATTTAATTTTCTGACATGTTTTTGCGAGAGATCGTTACATTTTTACGGTGGCCATTTCGAAACTTTCCTTATTTAAACATCAAAACAAAACAATAAAGTTTGTAGTTCTGAATGCAAATTATTATTGATGATAAATCTAATAATTACTATACATGGAAATTTGTATTCGGGTGCATTCGAAATTCCGAAGATTGCCTGTAGATTTTAAAATAATTGTACTGTAAAATCCTTTCTATTGCTGTTGCAACTAAGTATCTCTTCATTCTTAGCCATAAGGTCGTAATTAGCTTTCTTACTACATCATGATTTTAAAAAGAAAGTCATACCGTGGTAAAACACAAGTAAGAGCGGTGTTGCACGATGCTTGCGATGGCGGCGTTGCGTTGTGACGTGTTGCATTTAAACGGCGCGCCAACGTAAGCAACTTAAAATTTGGCATACGTTTTTGCAACGCTATTATGTCAACGGCTTTTCAACGCACTATGTGGCATGTCGTTCTGATTTATATGTAGTACAACGCAGTTATGACGACGCAACGCCCGAGTGGCATCTCCCATGGCGTTGCGACGGCGCAACGTCCGCGTGGCATCGCTCTATCTAGTGACAAACGTATAGTAAATTACCTGGACAACTTAAATTCTATATGGTTAGGTTGTTTGCTAAATATTCCTATAAATAAACAATTCGATGTGTAACTTCGAGCAGTTATAATAAAGTAGGTGTAAACTTTGCTCAATAAAGATGAAAACTGAAAGTGTTACAGTTGATGCAATACAAACAAACAAACGTACAAGTCGTGTTTTATTTTATATATACCCGATTATCCTGCTTATTGTTTTTTTAATACTGTTATTTAGTTATTGAACACTGGCGCACTATAAGTTTCCGGAATAAATAACCAAAAAAATACTATAAATGCTCAGAAATGAATTTATTGTTTCTCAAAATGTTCTCCGTTAGCGTTTATGCACTTTTTCATACGAATGAACCAATTTTGAAAACATTTATGCCACTCCTCCGTGACAATCTTAGAAACATATTTTTCATACTCTTCGACAGCCTCTCTAGGTGATGAACATCGTTGACCGCGTAACTGGTTCTTAATTTTTGGAAATAAATAAAAGTCACAAGGTGCCAGGTCGGGACTGTACGCGAGTTGGCTCATAAGGTCAACGTTATTCACCTTCAAAAATTCATTTGTCTGTCTGGCCGTGTGAGAACTGGCATTATCCGGGCGCAAGATGATACGGCGTTTACGGTTATTTTTACGGAGTTTGTCAATAACTTCCAGCAAACAAATGGTCGTGTACCAATCACTATTCACGGTACAACGATTCTCCAAAGCAACAGTAGCCACGTATCCAGTTTTATTAATTTTAAGGCTTAAAGGCACTTTGCACGCGCGCCACTTTGGTTGGTTTCGGCTCATCTTGAAAGACCGATACGCTCGATTGCTGCTTTGTTTTGGGATTGTAACTATAAATCCATGTTTCGTTACCTGTTACTATATCCCACAGCAAATTTGACGCCCATTCGTTGAATCTGGTAAGCATGGCATTGCACTAAGTGACGAGATCCTTTTTGAGCCTCAGTCAAATTGTGTGGTATCCACCGAGAGCACGGCTTTTTCACACCTAAATGTTTGTGTAGTATTGATTGTATTTGACTCATGCCTATGCCTAGAGATGCTCGAATCACATGGTATGTCACATGATTGTCTGTATTAATTACACGGCGCACAGCATCGATGTTTTTATTGTTCACAGCAGTGGACGGGCGACCATCACGAAATTCGTCACTGAGGTTCACACGACCGCGTTTGAATTCTGCAAACTAGCTATAAATAGTCGTCTTGTATGGTGCTTCATCACCAAAAGCAGTTTGAAGCCGAGCGAAGCTTCGCTGAGCTGTTAAATTACACTTAAAGTTGTAGAAAATCATACTACGAAAATTTTTACGAGTTAAATCCATGGTGATGTAGACAACCAATTTCTAAAATGACGCCACAATGTAAAAACAAGTGACAGTCAGATGAAACAAACTGTAATCTACAGCTAAAGAGTTCCATTTTCAAATGTTGTAACTACTTTTTAAATATTTTTTATGTAAGTGGCCAGTTCTCGAAACTTATAGTGCGCCCTATGTATAAAGCCTTCGGCCTAGTTTGAAGAAACTCATAATGTATACTAATAATAATTATAACTTTTTTACCGACTCCAAAAGAAGGAGGAGGTTCTCAATTTGACTCCGGAAGTTTGTGAACCGATTTTGATGATTCTTTTTTTGCAGGGAAGAGGATACCTCGGTAGTTAAATTTAATGAAAACATTCCGTCCTCAAATGGTCGTGGAATTACACAAAAATTGCCAAGTTTTATTGGAATTGGTTATTGGAAAGTGCGCGAAATCGGATTCATCCCCTAGTTTGCCACCCTTAGAGGCGGAATATTTACTTCAAATTCGAATTTGAAAGGGTGTACTCTCGTGGTGGTCCCTGAACCCAATGGATGCTGTTCCGTGCACAAATTAAAATATTATACATAAGGAGATTTACGATCAATATTTCTTTGTATACGTTTAGTCGGATCAAAACATCGATGTGTAATTTTTTTGAAAAAGTATAATTAATAATATTTAAATTTTTATTGAATTGATATTCAATTATTTTTTGTGAAATTACTCCACTAGTTTGTTACAATCGAACACTCAAAAAAATATTTCGATCCGGCCGGATTCGGAACAGGTATTACCTGACTAGTATAATACAAGGCCTCGCTCCGATACTTCTCCGCTTCTGCAATAAAGTACTATTAATTATATAATTATTAATCGGCGATCCGGCTAGATTCGAACCTTCTAGCATAACGTGTTAGATGATAAAATACACTTTGTACATATAATATAAATAAAATACACGTTGTGTAATTAGATGTTTTGCTGTTTTTTCCACACCACAGAAAGGAACCACCCTCATTGTTAGAGATATTATCTTCATTACAATAAATATACAATATTTTTGGAATATACGTACACACAGGTCAGTTACCGGCGCTGTACTATTTCAGTTTTCTAATTTGTGATTTCAGCGCAAACGAGAGTTGATATTTAAAAGTGATATAAGGTCTATTTACCTGATGAGTTGCCAGGGATGGATGGCCCTTATTCCGCCACTATTTCTGGTTATATACTTGATGATCTGCTTACATAGCTCTTTTGTTAGTATATTATAAGTTTAGAGCACTGAAAAAAAAATGGAGTTCCATAAATGACAAACCTTGTGGGTACTTTTTTTAAACGTGAAGAAAACATTTACGTTCGAGAAAAAAAAACAGTTTTTTAACAACTTAAAAAGGAAAAGGAAGGTAAAAATAAAACGCAAAACCATTTGAGACCAATAAAAAAATATTGGTAATGGCGGTCATTTGTCAGTGTTGTTGAATTATTGAAATTGAAGGTAATGGAATTAAGCTCATGGATAGATAGTGAATTAATAACATTGTACAAATAATGTTTACATAAAGGTTAATAGGACGGTAATTGATTTTTTTAAAGTGGTTCTTTCCATCAAACCGCTGAATGGAAATAATTTGACGTAACAGGTATTTTTAAATCGATTTTATTCAAGGGAAACAAACCGATACCTCACACGTAAGTTGTTGTACATTGACTTACAAATAAATGGACGACGGGTCTAATACACAAACCACGAAAAAAATGTCCCAAGTCAACCTATTTAAACGTAGTGACATGTAAAGGAATATGAAAAAGCTAAAACGTTGAATTTAAATTGTAATGTCATCGTAGTACTGTCTAAATTTGCTTGCTTCGCTGTCAGTCGAACAAACGAAGACTAAAGCGTGAATGACGCTCTGTATACGATTTTAACGCCCTATAAGTTGGGACACTTTTTAGCGCGGACCCGACGTCCATATAATTGTAAGTCAAAATACCATTTTTTGGTTTTTCATTTAAACATCGTCGGGGACAGCGCAAATCCGCGTATGTAGTATTTGTAAAAAGCGCGTATCTGCCGAAACCAAATTTCACAGGAGAGGAATTTAACGTTAATTTATGTTGTCTACGGACTGATAATAATTAGATTCCCGTGAATTACGCTAATTTGGTTGCCACTACATTTAAGCGGATTAGATATGGCGACTACATTACCGAAAAGGAAACTCGTAATCAAATGCTACTTACGCGTAATTGCACTGTTCCCGACATTTTAGGTTCCTTGTTTGAAACTAAACACTAAGGGCTTTCTCTAGTTTTAAATAAATTTTATAAAGGTTATATTCAAGTTACAAACTAAAAAATGGTATTTTCACATACAAGAACTTACGTAAGAGATATCGAACGTAAAACAAATTTAAGAGATACCAAAAATGGATTTAGAACAGACCTACTGCTGGTGAAATTACTGGCACATGGGACTTGTTAAGTCTCAGGGTAACGGGCGCAGTGGTAGTGCCCTTAAAATCTTTGTGATTTAAAGCTCTGAGTGGCACTGCAAAGTGTATAATAAAAGACACTAAGTTAAACAAAATAAAATTGGACGTTGTTAAGTAAAAATGATCCCATCCACAAAATTATCAAAAAATGTGTACCAAACGGTTCCTAAAGTCTAACCTCTTAGATCAGCAAAAACATCCAACATATAAACATAAATAAATATCTCTGGAGCTACATGACATTACAAGTTTTGAAAATAAAACAAGAGTGAGAAACATTTTTAAACTTCAAACTGCCATATTTCGAAAGTGACTTGGATTCTTTTTGTCTAACTACGTCCAATTTACCAAGCAAGTTCGGTAGTTGTAGCTTGATCAATTTATTATCTTAGCGAAGGAGTGAGTGAAGACAAGACTCTGGAAGCCCTAACACAACGCCTTGGTGACACGATAATTTCGCTTAAATTCATCGTCGTTCATAGCAAGGGCTTTATCGGCGTACCGAGCAATCCTACGCAAATTACGCGTTTCTTGCAAATCCTTCGTTTGTGCGTCACTAAGTATAACGTTTTGCAACACCAAATGAGCCATTTTATGCAATTTTTCACTAATAAAAATTAAACTTAATTCTAACAAAGTTACTCTTTCGCTATTATGACAATATCCAATAATAACACAACTTCAACGCGATATGGAGCTGTCAAAGTGGCTTCAAGAGTAACGTTCGAACCCAATCTCAATGAAATTTAGTTCACTCAATATCCGCACCAATGTGGCGCTAGTGTTGAATTCAAGAGTGCCAATTGACGTTTTTTGCATTGAGATTGGGATCGTTTATTGGGATTGTGATTCGAGAGTAAGCCTACAGGTCGTTGCAAATGGTGTGTTGATTACAGAAAGTCGAAATACGCTACAACGAGATGGTAAACAACATCAACAAAGATAAGTAAATCGTGTGTTCCACATTTGCTAGTCATTTTGTGAGGGCGGGGTGGTTCTATTCAATATATTGTACGAGGACTGGGGTTTCTAAGTTATGCAAGTGAATAAAAATATCGCACGTCGAAGAAGGTAGAAAAGTAGCAGTAGAACTTCTTGTGAAAGGGTTTGTTCACCTTACATATTTCTGCGAGCATTACTGCGTTCCGGTTTTGAAAGCTATGGGTGCTTGTGAAATTACAGGCATAAAGGACTTGTCAACTTATGTGTCAGGGTAACGGGCGCAGTGGTAATGCCCCTAAGATCTTTGCGATTTAAAGCTCTGAGTGCCACTGCAACTGTTATTTCTAATTTCTATAGGACTTGGTCGTCCTGTCACACATGAACACATGGACTAATAAATAAGCAATTGTTAACCACATTATAGTTTGTCACAAACACACTAGTAAAAGTGAATAGCATCGAGTATATAACCAGAAATAGAGACGAAATGTCATTTAATTTGTTTGAAAAATATTCTGTCATCATTACTATGACAACTGCGCTCCGATTGGCTAGCCCGAGTTCGAAACAATTGACGGGTGTCGTCAATGGCAGTCGTTAACTGTTTCACTTCAAATCGACCTTACTTCGACTTACTTTATACTGGTCGTAATTCGATCGCTGAGCTCGGCAAATAATTTTATTTGCACTCTACCTTATATTTGTTTGTATTAAATTATAACAAATCAAAATATGAAAAGAATTAATAGGTTATAAGTGATCAATTACAATGATTCACACTACAATCCTAGTTTTACGATTACGTCTTGTAATTACCGTACTTAAGCATTTATGATGTAATAAGAAATATTTGTAAAGATGTGTATAAAATTTGATGTTGTAATGTGTAATTTAGTGTTTACATATGTAACTTGCTTACTTAAATAAATCATTTTAAAAACAAAAACAACTTCAAATCGACCAGTTAACTTGAGCTTTGTATAATGGACGAAAATTGCAAAATTACATATTTAATATTTAATTACAGATGAAATGTGATTCCGTTTGTTTTGTAATTAGATGTTTTGCTGTTTTTCCCACACCACCAAATAGAACAGCACGACATTGTTAGAGATATTATCTTTATTACAATAATTACAGAATGTTTTTTGGAATATACGGAGACGTACGCACAGGTCAGTAGTTGGCCTGTCTACATTTCAGTTCAAACGAGAGTTGATATTTATAAGAGCTATATCGCTAATGTGTTACCAGGAATATATGGCCCTTATTTCGTCTCTATTTCTGGTTACATACTCGATGGTAAATAGTGATGAGAAGAAGAACATCACAAAATAAAAAAGAAATGTTACTTATATACGGTTTAGTTGTTTTATTCATTGTAACCTTTTAACTGCGAATGACGTAAAAGATAACCTGTTGTTTCAAAGGCTTTTCATCCGTGTGAGCTGCCTAGCCCGCATTACTTTGCCGTGGTATCTTCGCAGTTCATGGCCTTACTTATCTGTGTACGTGTGACACGTATGAAACAACACTACCTCAAATTTAAAACAGTTTTTGGTACTGTTTTTTCCATTGGAAAAGGCAAAGGCACTAATGGGCCTTACAGCCAAGACTGAGAGTAATTTCTTTCTTGGATTCCATTACAAAATATCTTCGATAGTGCTTGTTACGAAATGATATAAAATTGTATAACATTTTTGATTTTTCAGGAGACCTGGTAAAGAAAGCGAGATGTTTTCAGGAGTTTCAGTTCAAGGAGGTTATCAATGAGGATTATTCCAGTGATAGCAAAAAATGGTTACAGTGAGCGCACGACGGCGAGGAGATCATGTACATTCTATACAGGTGTTCTACACCAGTTCTTCCATCTGTCAATTATAATTTTATCGACCATATCACAAACGCGGTCTTTTTAGTTGTCAACCAAAATTCTATTGTCTATTGTACTCGCTACTGAGGGTCTACTTGACGAATAAGTAACACTCGACCGAATTAAAAAACAATGACAAGTATGGAGCTTGTTTCGCATCATGCATCTTTTAATTCGGTCGAGTATTGCTTATTGGACAGGAATTGCTTCGGACGGACAACGAGTACCTTACGATAACTCAGTTGTCAACCTATTCGATTTGATATCGCACGATTTCTTTTATTTTTTATTCACAACACCCGAATCGAACGTCAAACTGTCGTATTGAAAACCGAACCGAAATGACGTCACACCATTACTCGAACTTCTTGATCGGCAAAGGCTACAAGTTATCGAATGAAAGCTACCGAACGTCTTATTATTTACAAAGCAATAATGTAATATGGAAATCTCTTTTTATTTTAAATAAAGTCTGGATTCTGTTAAATTTTATTAATGTAAGACCAATGCGTTCCTATATTTTAGTCCTTTAAATTCTTTAAAACGTATATATTTTTTTATTTTGTTTCTTTATTTTATTTATTTATTTCAGGCCACATGGCCCACATAATATATACCTTAAGGACTAATATACATACAATATAATAAAACACCATTTCTAACTAATCTACACGAATTGCACTTGTCGGCGATGTGTGGTGCAATCTGGTGTCAGGTAACCGGCCGCGGAATCGCCGATATATGACACCTTTCGGTCAAAATTTTTTCTTCATGAAAGTCGACAGACGTTCGGTCGGTACTCTCACCACAAACGAATTGAAATTCACATCGTGGCGGGAGTCCATCAACCGCTCGACCCTCAGAGAGTATTTGGCTTTGTGTTGATGTACTCCACTATCTCCTCAGACTTCGTGGAGTAATGCAATCGCGACAGGTACAGCAGCGTGGTTTTTCTTTTTCTTATAATCTATTTCAATCAACTCCGTAAACGCTGTTGGTGAATGATATCGTATCCGAATCGGAATTTTACTCGGAATGTTCTGAAAACGATGTCCAATTCGGTTAAAATATCGAAGAGCTCTGAATCGGAGTCTTGAGCAGTGAGCAAAACGCCACACCAGCATATTGCTGTTATTGCTTTTTAAATAATAACACCACATCTGCAAAATGACAACTTCCCAGGAGAAAGGTGCAAAAATTTATGAATATTTTTTTAATGTATAAATGGGAGAATTATGAAATTCCACATTATATGATTTGTTTCATGTAATTCGTAATATTTTTATACTTTCACGTGTAAAAGCACTCTAGACATATGATCCCGTGTAATAATAATGATAAGCCCTGTACCAGCGAAATCCTGTGTAGCGGTATGTGCGGTGTGTGCGGTAGTATACAAATATACTATACAAATATTTCTCCCGGCCCGGGAATCGAACTTGGAACCTCTGCGTGGCAGTCCGGCGTGGTAACCGTTCGGCCACAGAGGCAGTTAATGTGGCTTTAAAATGGAAGGCAATCGATTAGACATCAATAAACTATGGACGTGTATTTTTAATTATAATTTTGGCATTTATTTATTTTATTTTTATGACCTTTTATTGTCTTTTTGACATGCCTATCCATGACAGTTGTAGTGCCACTCAGAGCTTTAAATCGCAAAGATTTTAGAGGCACTGCCACTGCGCCCGTCACCCTGAGACATAAGTTGACAAGTCCCATGTGCCTGTAATTTCACCAAGACCCTTCAAAACCGGAAAACAGTAATATTCACATTACTGCTTGGCGGCAGAAGTGGGTTAGGTGGCAGTAGTTCCTTGAACGAACTCTTTCACAAGAACCTCTACTGCTACTAAAACTTTTATTAAAATCGGTTAACGAAAAGAAGTTAAAATGTAATAAATGGAATTTATAAAACGCTCTCTAAGAGAGGCACGTGCCTAACACTGGCACATAATAGTAGTAATGGTGGTACAGAAATGTGAGTTAATAAAATGTTGTAGAAAAATCGCAACAACCAATGATATGGGTTTATTATTACGTGATATATATAGAACGTAATTTAAATTGACCAATGACATGAGTTTATGGAGCCATCAGATTAAAAAGATAATAAAAAATTACGAAACTTAAAACGTAATACAGTTGAACTATAAACAAAAATCTGTAATTAAAAAACCAGTACTTTTTGTCAGTTTTGTTTATTCATGACTTAGTTTGCCACCCTTGGCGGTGGTCTATTCTTCTAGTTTTAATAAGATCAAGACATTTTCTTCCCAACAAAAAAAAGAATTATCGAAATCGGTTTACAAATGTCGAAATAATCAAATAAAATAATGTCGAAAAAACATATTGAGAACCTCCTAATTTCTATTTATTCGGTTATGAGAATTCTATTCTTACATTGGCGTCGTAGTATATTTACGAATTTGTAATTTATGCTAAGAAGAATACCAATTTCAGGATAAATATTGTCAGATGTAACATTACGTATAAACTCAGCTGTTTTGGACAGTCATCTTCAATGACATAAATTCAAAATTTGCCATTTACAAGGTTTAAAAACTATCGAAAATCAAAAATCTTTTCACCAAAGATTATATATTATTATATTACAGACTCTGCGTACACATTTAGCTCTTCTAGCTACCAGTTCGATCTATGATATTTGAAATAAATACTGTAAATGATTAATTGTATACCAATGTTTATTTACAAAGAGAAATCTCTAGAGTTTCACCATTCTTCTCATGGAAAGCTGTCTTACGAATGAATAGTAGAGTTTAATAAATGCTGATGAAAATAAGGATATGAGTTTGAGTTATCTTGGATGATAAAAAACTCTGAGAGTGATCCGTTTGGCCGTCTCTATTTACGCTATTTGAAAATAAATGTAAACAAAAATCTATTTACAAAGAGAAATCTCTAGAATTAGTTACTTAATATTGTCAAGGGAATCTGCTTTACGAATGACTAATTGAATTTATTTGACGCTATCATGTGTGTAATTTCCTTACTCAAGAAATAAGGACATTTTTCGAAGTTTGAATTAAAAGTCTAAATAGCTCTTAAACAAAATAATAATTATAATTACACGAATACGCCATCATTTCATATAAGTTATATTCAAACAGCATCCATAAGAGATCGCGCACCCCATTCCACCTGGCTTGCTAACTTTTATTAAAAAATAAAGAGGCATAGGAACAACCGAATATTAATCCAATAAATCGAATTTCGAATCAACTTGGGAACGGGATCGCGAAAATCAATAGTCGATGTCGCGTCCCTACAACAGCCTACAAACTTACATTCCACATTTGAAAGTTGCGAAACGTAAGGACTTAAATACGAAATACACATTTACGCGTATATCCATAGAGACTGATATCCAATGCACGGCATTTCAATATAGAACTTTGTTCCACGAGGCGCGAAAACGGATAATCGACGTGTACCCTTGTGCGATATCGATTTTACTCAGACCCTGCTTTTCCTTAATTACACTCAGCAATGTCTATCTGTTTCGTTTTCTCTTATGCAGGAACTGCGTGCACGGGACAGAGAGAGGTATATAGTTGTTGTTGTAGAGTGAAGTAGGGCAAAGTGCGGCGGCGTTGCCATGGCAACGGGTCACACGAGGGGTACGATTTCCGATACAGTGATATAGTCTACATTATCAATTTTCGATAATTTTTGGGTCGAAATGTCTGAAGTTGTTATAAATGTATTTTTAAAAGACAATTCTATAACAATACGTATGGAAAATGATAATAAAACTAGAGACAGAGAGAGAAAAAATTATTCTACTATAAATATCGATTCGGTAAGATATTCTTTTAGGTTAGTTTTCACTAGTCGGCCATGATTGTAATTTTGAATATTGATTTTTAAATTATTGATTTATCGACCCGTAATGGTAATTCGATACAATTTAGTGTTTAATGTATTTATTAGAAGTAAACTTAATAGTAAATTTAGTAATAAACTACTTATTAAGTAATTATGTAAATATATACACTTATGTAGATTGTTAAGTAATTAGGTCCGTACATTAAACTTGACGCTTATAAGAATTCTGGACGCTTAGTTCGAAACACCAAATTGGTTTCCAGTAAGAGTATTTTTTAAATTCTTGCTGAATGGTATGTCGTACGGTGTATGACACAAAAGTTAAAGATTCCCTGTGTTGTGGCCTAAAACTAAAAATAATGATGGCACAGAAATTAAAATCCAGTAAGTAACCAATCATATGTGTTTATTATCACGTGATATATACATATAGAGCGTAATTTAAACTGGCCAATGATATGAGTTTATTCATGATTTTTATTTATTTATTAAATAATAAAACCCACGAGCTTAAAAAGATAACAAATAATTAAGAAAATCAAACCTAACATACTTAAACTAAAAAATAAAAATCTGTAATTATAAAAACCAGCTATTTTTTTGTCTGTTTTGTTTAATTATGACATGATAATTACGTAACGTATAAGATTAAACAGTACAATGAGTTCATAGTATATTAAAATACGTCTTCTTTTACTGTATCATGTCAAATCCATTGAAAGTCCCACAGTACAGTATTTTGTAATTTCATTACAACAATAATCTTTCGGCTGTTATCAAGGGAAAATAAATTTATAACTTAGTAGCAGTAGACTTTCTTGTGAACGAATTCGTCCAGGGAAGTACTGCCACCTTACTTATATTTCCGCCGTTAAGCGGTAATGTGATCATTATAGCGTTCCGGTTTTGAAGGGTACGATAGCTGGTGAAATTACAGGCACATGGGACTTGTCAACTTGTGTCTCAGGGTGACGGACGCAGTGGCAGTGCTCCTAAGATCTTTGCCATTTAAAGTGGGGTTTTTTCAAGTTAATTAACGTGGAGATTTTAACAGTTTATGGCAATGCACTTATTTGTTATAAAACCATAGACCGTGAATGTTATACATGTGCTTCAGAGCACGGGGTTCCTCTGTAGTCTGCCACTCTAGCTTCATGCGGATGTTGGAAACTATGTTTTTTTCAAGAATTGTGAACCTCTTTTGAAATCAAAGTTTTAACACGAACCTTACCTAGCCTCTAGGAAAACTATGTGTGTGAAAATATGAGTGCCTGAGCAAGGAAATTCGTTCCGGGGCACTACCCGCAACACTCGAGCGGCAGAGGCTCGAGCCCGGGGCTTCCTCATCTAGTACCTGCAGCGTAAGCCGTTCGATCACCGTAGTCAGATTCGTATGTTTACTATGGGAAGGCGTATTAGGTCCATAGGAAATAACCCAACTATAATTGAGTTTTTATCATTTATTGCAAAGACGAAATAGAGCAGTAATCTAGGAAACACTAAAAGGACTAACTTATGAATCACAATTGACAAAATGACTTTTGACACATTGCTTTTAAAGTAATAAAGAATATTTAGAAGTTACAAACACCAATGCACATCTGCGTGCAGGTTGTATAAAATGGAACTAATTTTACTCAAGATATGTTTATACATGTTAGTACTATGGGAGCGTAGCCGTGGGTTTAGCGTTGCGAGAAGTACTTTTTAATAAGTATCGAGGAATATATTCATAAATAAAGATTTACTGCGTATATACAACTCAAGAATTCGTCTAGAACCTGTTCGTTTTACCACAATCCTCTTTTATTTTTATCTAATTTTAAATACAAACCTATATTTATTTAGACAGTTCAAAATACAATCTATGCAGCCTGCTAATGTACTGTATTCTGGCAAATAAACGTATTCTAACAAAATAAAGACGTGAAGAAGTCAACATTAAAAAAATGCTATTGTTTGTTGACAGCGCTTTTGCGCTTTGTTTTCATATATAATGGTCTTTAGTTTTAATATACCAAGTGACGAGACGAACAAGTCGTGCGCCTGTTGGTAAGCGACACGCCTGTCCATAACAGTTGCAGTGCCACTCAAAGCTTTAAGTCAGAAAGGTCTGAGCGACTGCCACTGCGCCCGTCACCTTGAGACATAAGTTAATAAGTCTCATGTGCCTGTAATTACAACATCGCTACACTTCACAATCGGAACGCAGATTATTGCTTTGCAGAAAAGGTAGACTGACAGTACTTTTCGAGACGAACTCTTTCACTTTCAAGGAGCTCTACTGCTACTAACTGTTCTATAAAGAAGTAGCATGAATCCTGCAGATTTACCTAGATAATAAATCAAAGTAGACTTAGCAGTGGGATGACTATGAGTTGACAAGAGTCATACGTATTAACCTTATTATTATACATTGAAAAAAAATCGTTAACGATATTAAAACAATCTGTAAGGTTTCATGGCAGGAAGTCGGTACGAAAGGGTTCGGTACGAAATTGACTCTACATACTGCTTTCTTGTTTCTTTTTGTATTGGGGTAATACTCTGTTGCTTACCACAAAGTAAACAATGTAAGCAACACAGATTGTATGGTGTTTTACTAGAGAAACATAAATAAATGAATAAATATTAGACAACATCGCATACGTTGCTCTGATCCTACAACAAGTAACTAAAGGTGCATTTCCACTGGCAAGACGAGACGAGGCGAGATGAGGATTGAAATGGTCTGGATTGACGACGATTGGCGAGGATAAGATTGAAATATTGTATGTTGATATGATATTGGACCGTATTGCTTCCTACCTGGTATAATATATACTAATATATACTCTGCTACAGAAACACGATGACAAGAGCTCGTGATGACTAGTAAAACAGCACTATGCTGAGATTTCGTTCTTTTCATCACTCATAGCTCATAATTTGTTAGTACGTAATATCGTGTGATGTTCTATGTATATGTGTGGGTGTGTTTGATGAATAAAGTCCTATTAATTTTTTTTTAAATTTAATTTAGTGCCAATCGCGTGACTGTCAGGTACGTACGATTTGAGATTTAAAAGAAATGGTTTCTGATTCTTCTTCTGTTAACATATTTAATAATAATAATTTACGGGACATGTTACTCAGCCGCGTGTTTATCGCTAGACAAACTGAGCAGCACTTCCACAACCACAGCGCGAGCAATGGCAAGTTTTGGTAAAATAGACCGGCGAGATTTGAATTCTCGTTTCGCCTTGTCTCGTCTCACCTCGCCGGTGGAAAACCACCTTAAAGCACTTGTGTTATGTAAATCACAAACACCCAAACCCGAGATAATATAGAAAAGTTAGTTTTTCTGCATTGACCCGGCCGGTGATCGAAACCTGGACCTCGGAGAAGATGACACCATAAAAACTAGTCAGCAAGCCATTCGACTATGGAGCATATATACGCATACTACTTTGGAATTCCACTGAGGTTGACAAAGACTCGATTGCCACTTTTTAAACCTGCTATAATAGAGTCATAAATTCCTTTTTATAATAATTTCGATTTTAAATTTCTAAGGCCAAACAGATATATAAGGCGCGGGCAAGTTAGTAAGGATTCACCTAAAATGAACCTCCCAGAACCAAATTGCAAACGAAATAAAGGCCAGACAGGCAGGAACAACGACGTGTGTAGGTACTTAACATCGTAAAGGAGCATTTTTTATCTTTAGCAACGAAAAGCGTAAACATCTTAGCACCCTTTGCTTGTGCTACGACAAATAGAAAAAAAAAAGTTCAATGCCCCCGGATGACATCAGGCACGAGCCACACACAGGTGTGCGCATCGATAACATCGATTTTTGAAAAAAGATCGATGCGTGACGTCACGCAACATGGCGGCTGCGCGCGCAGCTGGCGCTGATATAAAAGATATGCTAATAGTTTAGGGTGTATGTGAAGGGTGCCCTTTTTTCGGGTTCCGTCAAATTTTTGGCCTTACGTGTACAATACCATGGCAAGCACAGAGATCGTCTGGAAGTTTTTTCTTTCTTACCTTGCGATCATCACTCTGAAAATATATCTATATATCTTTAAATTGCGTTGTCGTCATTGCCTTTATTATTAATCAGCACACCTGTAATTTATGACTGTGTAGTTCTATCATAATCTTTCAATCAAAAGTTACCTTGTTTGTTTTGTGGGTATTCTATATTTTGTACACTGCCATTGCAAAATTTAACGCAACGTCCTTATGCGGAACCTTTTATAAATAAATCGCAATTAAAAAGGATTTTTTACGCATATGCAACTTTTTTGGACATGTCATTGTTTAGTTAGAAAGTTGATAAATTGTGATTTCGTTCACGGGTCGATTTTATCTAACAGGGGTGCGTTATGTCGAAATGTTAAGTTGGGGTAATAAAAGTAAGTACGTCTAGCCTTTTTAAGAGTTCTGTAAACTTGATCGGCATAACACAACCAATAAATTTCATCAACGATATTCAACTGCTACGTAATATAAAAAAACTTTTGTTGTCGAGAATCTCTCTCAATCAAAAACACAGCGACATGGCGAATTTGAAATCAATCTTAGGAAACCTGAGTTCTAGATATTTAATACCTGTACTTAGGTATATAGAGCGGTATATTCCGTCAGTGTAACTATACCAGGACGTGGCATAGGGGCGGCTGAGTTACAGAGTTCTAGATACGTTTGTAATTTTATCGATATCGATAAAAGTTCTCTACAGTTTAAAAGCCCGAAAGACAATTACCTTTCACCCATGTAAGTATAAGAGCCTGTGAAAGAGTTCGTCCAGGGAAGTACTGCCGCCAAGCAGTGAGAGCATTACTGTGTTTCGGTTTTGAAGGGTAAGGGTGCTGGTGACATTAAAGGTACATGGGACTTTTCGACTTATATCTCAGGGTGACGGGCGCAGTGGCAGTGCCCCTCGGATTTTCGACTTCAAGTTCTGAGCTCTGCGACTGTTATGGACAGCCGTGTAGCTTACCATCAGACACAGTATTCATCCAGTCACTTGTTATCACAAAAAGAAAACTTCTAGATAGTTGCAGACTTATTCACGTCTCATTATTGTTTTTTCATATTGGATTTAAATCGCATATATTTGTTTTTTCAAACAAACCAACGTCTCATGATGAACCAAGGGACCTGTAAAGTGCCCGATTTAAATCCGGAAAAATAGTGTCATTTCCCAAATATATATATTTTCAGATACGAAAGTTAGTCATACTTAAATTACGTGTTTCATTCTGAATTAAACTATTTCCTGTTTTACATCACTTATCGATTTAGAAATCGATTCCCATCCCTATAAATCCCTTTGTCGCTCGCCAGGTGTCGGGGTCGTAAGCTACTGTATTGTTGTTTCTATGCCTATGTGTACGTCCTGTGCGTACACAGCACTCACACAGACGTTAGAAATACGGGGAATGTCCCTTGTTGGATAGTTTTTAAGGGAGGTTTGTTAATTGCGAGGTATTTTTAAACCAGGACTATACATGAGACTCTTCCAGCGAGTTGTAATGTTTCATATAGCTTGAAGTATATCACTTTGTTTTACTCTATTGAAGCAAAAGTTGAGACAGTATGTTATTTAAAAGTGGACTTTAATAAGAAGATATTATGACCAATCTTCCTAGAGAAAACATATATACATACATATACATATATGTATGTATATATGTCCTAGAGAAACATATATACATACATATTCCAACGTAGAATCTAATGTCATAAACTTTTGAAACTTTTTAGTAGCAAAAGAGCTTATTTCAAAAGATTTCTTCCAGTGAAATACTACCACTATAATGAGTACTACTGCGTTCTGGTAGGGTAAAGGGTAAAGGGTGCTGATGAAATTACAGACATATTGGACTTATCAGCCCCTCAGGTCTACGATTTATTGGGCCCGTTACCTGATATTATAGAACATAATATACCTCTTTTTAAAAAAAACCGACCTCAAAAGTTAATGGAATCTATTTGCCAAGTTCATTGAAATTGGTCACCGGAATGTGCGCGACTATTCCCTACTTTTGCCACCCTTAGAGGTGGAATATTTTTTTCAAATTTAAACGTGACCAAAACTGAGGTACCCTCTTTCCAACAAGAGAAGAATCATCAAAATGAATTCACAAATGCCGAAGTTATCGCGTAACATACATGCAAAAAAATGCAGTCGAATGAGGTTCTCACTCCTCTTTTTGATGTCTGTTAAAAAGAGACCCACGCGCAGTTGTGACAGGTACATCTAACTAAATAGCCACAAGTTGTGACATGCAAACGATCTAATTTCAAATTTGAACATTATAACAGTAAAGTGCAAACGTTCAATTTTCAATAAAGAATTTTAACATTGCGTATCCTTACATGTTTCCCAGTTTTCTTCACTTGTGCCATACTATGTGCAATATCACACAACCTATTCCAGCTTTCCCTTCTCATCGATTTTCCAGACAGAGGTCTAGGTCATATGAGTTCGTGCATTCAGTACCTAGGTAGGCAGGACTCTATGATTGATATTTCTTCATCATCATAATAGTTGCAATACTCCGAGCTTTAAATCGCTGAGATCCGAGGGGTACTGCCATTGCGCCCGTTGCCTTGAGACATAATTTGACAAGTCGTCATGTGCCTGTGATTCCACCAGCACCCTTACCCTTCGAAACCGGAACACAGTACCTAATGCTGACATTACTGCTTAGTGGTAGAAATAGGTAAGGTGGCAGTACTTTGCTTTTCGAACTCTTTCACAGGGAGCGCTACTGCAACTTACAATTTCAATATTATAAAACTGGGTTACGGTATTTTTGTGATATCTCAAAAAATGATTTTGTCGCGTGACCGCGTTTTGGTTAGCAGACGACAGTAGTAGTCTGTAATTTCATCAGCACCCTTAGCGTAAGTCCCACTGTTGGGTGCTGGTCTCTTCAAAGGTGAAATGTATGGTCGATTGATTTTCTAGTACACACCATATCATGTGTCATAAAACTGTAGTGGGAACAAAAATTTTATACTAAGGGCATTGACTTACAAATAAATAGACGACGGGTCTAATACAAAAACCACGAAAAAAATGTCCCAAGTCAACCTATTTGAACGTAGTGACATGTAAAGGAATATGAAAAAGCTAAAACGTTGAATTTAAATTGTAATGTCATCGCAGTACTGTCTAATTTTGCTTGCTTCGCTGTCAGTCGAACAAACGAAGACTAAAGCGTGAATGATGCTCTGTATACCATTTTAACGCCCTATAAGTTCGGACACTTTTTAGCGCGGACCCGACGTCCATATAATTGTAAGTCAATGACTAAAGGTTATTATTATACAGCTTCTGCGTGGCTGGATGACAAAAATATGTGTTAATGACCAGTTGAGCCCTATCACGCAGTCGAGAATACCGATTAAAAATCGATTTAATCGATCGATTACTTTACAATTTATTATTAAAAATAAATATGGCATTGTTATTTTTTTTATCAATATAATGCTTACGCTGATATGGCCGTTCAATATAAGAAACAGTTATTACTTAACTTCCTTTCTGAAATTTTTGTTTCTGTCACTTTAGCCGACGAAAAGATATTTATTCGCTGACAAACGTACTTTACAATGAAGGTTTATTATTATTAGATCGTATATTCACCAAAACTTGGTACTTGAATTACACGCTTCTTAATTTACTTTTAATGAAGCGTGTTTTAAAGTCCAATTTATCAATAGCGTGAATAACAATAGGAATTTAATAAATAAAATGGAAAGTTAAAAATATAACAAACATTAAAATCATCAATACTGTAGTAGTATTACCCAATGGTAACTAACAAATTACGCAATTTCTTTTTTAATTGCTTACAAAATATTTCTTTTACAACATTTGGTAATTAATTAAATCGACCCTGGAAATATAAAACGTCTAACGTGCATTTGGAAAATATTACCAGATTTAAAGTTATGATGAGACAGAAAGTTACAGATTGCTCCAGCTTATCGAGTTCTTAGATTTTTTCGCGATTGTTACGCATAGGAAATGAAACTATTTTTCCGGATTTAAATCGCATATATTTGTTTTTTCAAACAAACCGACAACGTTTCGGGCCCTTTAAAATGTAGCGTAAATTGGAATGCTTCTTTCTAGAATTAAAAATAAGGTATTTTATTAAAACTTTGTAAATATAGTGAAAAAATAGGGTGGTTTGCATTAATATCAGACATAACTGGTTGATGACTGTACTATCTTAGTCAACCGTGGCCATGGAACCTCTAAAGAGCCCGAAACGTCGGTTTGTTTGAAAAAACAAATATACGCGTTTTCAATCCGGAAAAATAATTTCATTTCCTATGCTCCAGCTTAGTTTAGTTACATGTAAATATTTAATTGGTAAATCAATCGAAAAAAAACATACATACACAGACCTTTACACACACGGACAATCACACGCAAACAGAAAAAACTAACCCTACTAACACTAGATTCTAACACTTTCCTTTTTCCGTTACAATTAATTAAATTTGATTAATTGTTAACTCCCTCTTACCGCATTGGAGAGTTCCAGTAATTTCATATATATTATTGGAAATGTTATCCTCAAGGGTTGGTATCCTGAAATACAGGCCTTGAGCCACAATAAATAGTTCATAACTTTTATTTTATTACGTTTATTGTCTTGTATTGTGGCGAGAAATAAATACATTTATCGTTACACTCCCGGACACGTAAGTCGAGCCACCTTGCATTTTCAGTATTAATTAGCCTAAGCTTAAACAATGTTTGATTGATCAAAAACTATAAAGCTATTTTGAAATTGGTATACTAAATATCATTTCCATCAGTCCTTGTTGAAAATTTTAATTTATAAAACCGGGGAAAACTGTTTTCTTCAGTGATAACAATATTTTTGTGTTCTGCCCTTTAAGAATAAAAACGTAAGGTGGTTCGATTTATGTATTTATGTCCGGGAGTATATTATAATTTTATTTGTGGAACAGCTAAAACTTTCTAATATAACAAATAAAATTAGAGTTATGATTATTTTTCTTAAAACACTAACTAGCTAACTTCAAATCGCTCCTTGTAATATTTTCCAAATGTACGTTAGACGTTTTAACTTTCCATGGTCGAAATATGCTTTTACAAAACAACGTTCTACTGTAAAATTACAAATTAGGGCGTTGCTTGGGCCGTATTTCTATTTTATTCCTTGTGTTACTAGTATATCTAGTTTTGACTAAATTGAAATTGCTTAGGAAATGAAACTATTTTTCCGGATTTAAATCGCGTATATTTGTTTTTCCAAACAAACCGACGTTTCGGGCCCTTTACAGGTCCCATGGTCACGGTTGACTGAGGTGGTACAGTCTTCAACCAGTTATGTCTAATATTGATGCAAACCACCCTATTTTTTCACTATAGTTACAATAGTTATTAATTAAATACCTTATTTTTAAGTTTACAAAGAAAACATTCCAATTTACGCTATATTAAGTTTTACAAATTATTTTATTGAATGAATTTTTATTAAGTTAAATTTATTATTAATTATTAATGGAAATTAGAATAAACTAAAACATATTAATTAGTACTGCAGTCTTATGTCTGTTTGGGATTTTTCATTAGAGGAAATACTGGATCCCAAACTGGTGGTACGGAGAAACCATCTTCCCTGTTGAAATTAGGATGTTTTTTAATTTCAATGGCCTCTCGCAGCATCCTGGGTAGATAACTTCTTTTGCAAGGACCTGTTTGTCAAACTTCATTGAATGTGTAGGTTTATCCATGACATGCTCGCAGACTGCAGACTTATTTACGCGACGGTGTTTGACATCAGCTATAGGTTTATAGCGGTTTGTTTGAAAAAACAAATATACGCGATTTAAATCCAGAAAAATAGTTTCATTTCCTATGTGTAACAATCGCGAAAACCTAAGAACTTGAAATTGCTTGCTTAGATTTTATTTGGCGAAAATAATTGCATATAAAATATTTAATACTTCATTTATTTTTAAATACATTTATAATACGTTAATTTAGTTTTAACTTCCAAAATAGTTCTAATCTAAGGCATAATTTATGAATCATCACAACTGTGTATGTCCCTTCTGGAAGTTCCGCTATGAGACAACTCTAGCGGGCATTCAAGTACAGCGAACGAGGGCAGCCCCCTCTACCAGTGACAAGTAAACATTTGAAATTATTTTGAAATATTTTTATACACTGCAGTTTCAGTATAAGTATATACATTCGATGGTAGAAATGGGGTAATGTAAATGAAACTAATGAAAGGTGACTTTGTATGGTGTATTCTCGTTGTAGAGTAGGTTAAGGGTGCATTGTAGACTGTAGCTGGAAATGTCGGATGTTGCAAAAGTTGATGTCGGGAAAACGGCTTTGTGTAAAAAATGGAAGGTTGAGTTTGGTTTGTAGCGATAGGGAGATAGTGTTAGTTGAATGTAAGGTGTTGATACAGGGGTGTTTGGTAACGTTGATTTGGGAATTGTGACTTTATGTAAACGCAGGAGAGTTGATGGATATATTTTTGGGGTACAAATATGGTGTGCGTGTAATACCAGGTTTTGATGTGGGGGTGTTCGCAGGGTGAGGGGTACGAAATGAGGCGCGGGGGAAGGGAGAGGGGGAGACGCGCAGGCGTGGTCCAGTCGCCCGCGCGACGCTGCCGCCGCCGGCCGCGTGCCATGGACGAGGGCCGAGCTCGTGACCGTGCGCCGCTCACCGTCATCGTCGCGCCCTCCAACGCCTCCCCGCCCCGTCTGTCCCCCGCGGACCTCCTGCCCGACGCCGATGCGGCCTTCCACCCGCTCTCCGCCGTCAACGGCCGCCTCACCCCGCCGGGACTCGAGCCCGCTTCCTACGCCACCTTGACCCCACTGCTACCACTGCCTCCTATCAGCACAGTATCCGACAAATTCGCTTACCATGCCGGAGGAACGTTCACGGTCATACAACAGCAGCAGTCGTACGCATCATTATCACCGGCCGGATACAATGAGCCTTTATCTCCACAATCCGCGTATAGTCGGCGGAGTGTGTCGCCTAACTCCTTCGAGAGGCGGTCGCCGACGCCGCCGTTGCCCAGCCCTGGCCTGGACCTTAATGCGGCGTTAATGGCCCGGGAGGAACAACAGGCCCAGCAACAAGCACAGAACCAGCAACAACAGCACGACTCTGAAGAAATCAACACAAAAGAACTAGCCCAAAGAATAAGTGGAGAATTAAAAAGATACTCAATACCTCAAGCCATTTTTGCCCAGAGGGTACTCTGCCGATCGCAAGGAACACTAAGTGATCTTCTTAGGAACCCGAAACCCTGGTCAAAGCTCAAGTCGGGGAGGGAAACTTTCAGAAGGATGTGGAAATGGCTGCAGGAGCCAGAATTCCAGAGGATGTCCGCGCTCAGATTAGCAGGTAAGAGTTGCATGATGCTTTAGTACTGGTGTCTTAGTTGTTTTTAGAACTAGTAA